>NC_069506.1:272297281-272302281 GCF_027579735.1 Bombina bombina | reverse complement strand
CTGTTTAGCATTTAAAGTCTTCATTTCAAAGCTTTTAAAAATAAAGTATTAGGTGTTACTTATGACAATTTTGAGAGGGGCCTGGAACCTATCTCCCTCACTTCCCAATGACTTGCATTATAAACTGGGTTTCAATTTACAACGGTTTCGATTTACAACCATTCCTTCTGGAACCTAACCCCGGCGTAAACTGAGGGCTACCTGTATGCAAAGGCTGTTTGTAATGATATTCTGATGAAAGAACTGATTCTAGACACAAGGATCAATTAAAGACATTATAAAAGACTCCATAGAGCCAGGAAGGAAATGCTTGAAAAAGGCTGGTTATCACAGCTGAAACGCGTTGCACTGATCCTTCATCCCTTACACCTGGTTTACACAGGAGCCGCAGAGCAGAGGAAGCATAAGCAGACTGAGTAAGCGAAGAATACGCTGCCAACAAACGATGCCAAAAACACTTCCAGCATCTGTAGAAGTGAACTGATCCAGCTACTCTTTATTACGGACAATCCGAAGTCCTACAGGATACCTACTATTGGAAAATACAGTAGAAGTGCGGAAGTCCCTTACCCGCAACAGAATATACAAAGACTCAGCCCCCATAAGACATAGGAGGCGGATTTGTGTATCACACCACTTAAAGGGACAGTTTACTCAAAAAATTTCTCCCCTTTAATTTGTTCCCAATGATCCACTTTACCTGCTGGAGTGTATTAAATTGTTTAAAAGTAGCTCCTTTACCCTTATATTGGCATTTAAAATAGTTGATATAGCATGTGGTGTCCCCACCTATTCTGAAAGTTTGTGGCCACAGGTCCAAGCTATAGATAAGCTTTGTAAACACAGCCAGCAGAAGAAATTATACTCCCAGTGGGCTATAGCAGAGATAAGGTAATAAAATGTTGATTTTCCATTGTTCTCTCAAAGTACTGGTGATTGTTTTATGGACAGATATAAGATAAAGAAGCAGGTATATGTACACAATGTGATAAAGTAATGAGATCTGATTATACCTACAAGCTCAACCTATTTTATTAGGCTGTGGCTTCAAAACACAAAATCAGAGCTTTAATAGACACAAATAAGCCTTAAAAAGCTAATTTTCATACATTTTTTACTCTGCAGTTGGTAAAAAAGCAATTGTAAACACATTAAGGGAAAAACTATTTTACAGTATACTGTCCCTTTAAAGATCAAGGAAGAAAAGCTGGTCGCAAAAACGTCTCTCAGCAAGGACAATAAGGTTAGATCTACACACCTGCTTACCTTACCGCATTTGATATAGGTACATAGTACCTTAAAGGGACACTGAACCCAAAAAAAATTCTTTCACGATTCAGATAGAGCATGCACATTTAAGCAACTTTCTAATTTGCTCCTATTATCAATTTTTCTTCATTCTCTTGCTTTCTTTATTTGAAAAAGAAGGCATCTAAGCTATTTTTTGGTTCAGAACCATGGAAAGCACTTGTTTATTGGTGGGTGAATTTATCCACCAATCAGCAAGAACACCACAATGTGTTAATCAAAAATGGGCCGGCATCTAAACTTACATTCTTGCATTTCAAATAAAGATACCAAGAGAATGAAGAAAAATTGATAATAAGAGTAAATTAAAAAGTTGCTTAAAATTGCATGCTCTATCTGAATGACGAAAGAAAAAATTTGGGTTCAGTGTCCCTTTAAAAAAAAAAAAAAAAATATATATATATATCTTCTATAAACTTAGGTTGCAGCCAATAAAATTTTTTATAAACATCATAGACTCTCATATTGGGTATTACCTAAGGGTTACCTCAAGATGGACTTTTAATCAGGTTTTGAAAAAACTGACTTTTTTTTATACATACTCTATAAACTTCATTTGAAAATTGCAATTGTGTTTATACAATTTTTATTCAGGTATATAGTCCTAAACTCCTAATTAGATCAACAGAACAGCCTATCATATAACTGTGGGTTTTAAAATTGCTTTTACAAAAATTGCTTTGTTGAAATTTGTTAAATATTGCTGTATTGATATTTGTCAAATATTGATACTATTGATACCGATATGCAATAAATCAATATTAGATCAGTTTAAGATTATTTAGATTACAAGGTTGGCCAACCTATCAGATTCAATTGTACATAAGAATCTCAAACTCGCATGTTTTTAAAAAAACTTTTTGATTTTACTAAAATAAAATAATTTTTTTATTCCGTACAAAATCTTATCTGGTGTCATAGAATAGATTTCTATTTACATTTTTTATATATATGTTTTATAGTTTCATATTTTAAAAAAATCCATAAGGTTTTAGCTCTATTTAGAGCGCCCTTTCCTATAAACTACTCTTCTTACAGGCTAACAGGCTCAGCAGCCCCCGCATAACTAGATCCACTCGCAGGCAAAGAAAACAAAAATACAACACAGGTAATGTTACCTATAGAACTACCATACAGCTATCCTGATCTGGCAACCTTTGCCTGGTAATAGGGTTCAGTTTACGCTGCCTGCAGCAACACAAACACACACAACTTTATTGAAATGGAAAATATATATATTTACCTGACACATTTCTTTCTTTCCGGACATTGAGAGTCCACAACGTCATTCCAATTATTAGTGGGATATTCAACTCCTGGCCAGCAGGAGGAGGCAAAGAGCCCCCCAGCAAAGCAGTTAAGTGTAACTTCCGTTACCCATAATCCCCAGTCATTCGGCCGAAGGAAAATGGAAAAAGAAAAAAACACAAGGGTAAAAAAAACTGTTGAATTATAATTAAAAAGAGGGCGTGGTCATGGACTCTACATGTCCAGGAAGAAAGAAATTTATCAGGTAAGAATACGTTTTGTTTTCTTTCCTAAGACATGGAGAATCCACAATGTCATTCCAATTACTAGTGGGAACCAATACCCAAGCTAGAGGACATGGAATAAACAGGGAGGGAGAAAAAGGCAGGACCACCTAAACAGAATGCACCACCTCTTGACGAACCTTTCTCCCAAAAAGAAGCCTCAGCCGAGGCAAAAGTATCAAATTTGTAGAATTTGGAAAAAGTATGCCGAGAGGATGATGTAGCCGCCTTGCAAATTTGTTCCACAGAAGCTTCATTTTTGAAAGCCCAAGAAGAGGAGACAGCCCTAGTGGAATGAGCCGTAATTCTTTCAGGAGGATGCTGTCAAACTTCTCAACCAAAGAGACAGTAGTAGAAGTGGTCTTCTGATCCTTACGTTTTCCAGAGAAAACAACAATCGGGGCAGAAGATTGCCAAAAATCTTTAGTAGCTGTAAGAGCTTGCGCAACATCCAAGTTATGCAAGAGATATTCCTTATGAGGAGGAGGATTAGGACAAAAAGGAGGAACAACAATTTCCTGATTAATGTTTCGATCCGACACCACCTAAGGGAGAAAACCCAATTTAGTACAAAGGAAACAGCCTAACAGCATTAAAAATAAGGTACGGGGAATCACACTTCAGAGCTGAAAGCTCAGACACTCGGCGAGCGGAAGAAATAGCAAGAAGAAACAAAACGTTCCAAGATAACAATTTTATATCAACAACATGCATCGGCTCAAACGGAGCCTGTTGCAAAACTTTAAGAACTAGATTAAGGCTCCACGGGGTAGCAACAGGTTTTAACACAGGACTGATTCTAACCAGGGCCTGAACAAAGGCTTGAACATCTGGTAAGTCTGACAGACTTTTGTGCAAAAGGATAGATAGTGCAGAAATCTGACCCTTTTGAGTACTGACCGATAAACCCTTCTCTAGGCCTTATGGTAAATTTTGCGAGTAACAGGTTTGCGAGCCTGGAGCATAGTTTCAGTGACCGCTTCAGAAAAACCAGGTCTAGACAGAACTAGGCGTTCAATCTCCAAGCAGTCAGCTTCAGAGAATCTAGGTTTGGATGGGGGAAAAGGACCCTGAATTAAAAGATCCTTCCTCAGAGGTAACCTCCAGGGAGGTAGAGATGACATCCATCCAAGATCCGCAAACCAGATCCTGCGAGGCCATGCAGGAGATATTAAGATTACCAATGTTCTTTCCTGTTTAATATGAGTAATGACTCGTGGAAGGAGAGCAAACTGAGGAAACAGGTAAGCCAGCGAGAACATCAGAACAGCCTGAGGATCTTTTGACCTTGAACCGTACTTTGGAACCTTGGCGTTTTGGCGGGACGCCATCAGATACAACTCTGGAACCCCCCACCTGAGGGTTATCTGAGAGAACAATTCCAGATGGAGAGCCCACTCCCCGGGATGAAAGGTCTGTCTGCTCAGAAAATCCGCCTCCCAATTGTCCACTCTTGAAATGTGGATGGCAGATAGAAGACAATCTTGAGCTTCCGCCCACTGCAGAATGCAAGTCACCTTATTCATGGAGTTCCTCCCTGATGGTTGATGTAAGCCACTGAGGTGATGTTGTCCGACTGGAATCTGATAAACCGAACTAAAGATAATTGAGGCCAAGCTTTCAAGGCATTGAAGATTGCTTTCAACTCCAAGATGTTTATAGAAAGAGAAGACTTCCGAGACCACAGGCCCTGACCCTGCAGAGAACGGAAAACAGCTCCCCAGCCTGACTGGCTGGCGTCCATTGTCCCGATAACCCAGAAAGGTCTCAGGAAGCATGTGCCCTGAGACAGATTATCCAGTGACATCAACCACAAGAGAGATTCTCTTGTCAGGGGGATCACATTTATCCTCTGTCAATGGTACGGAGACCATTCCGGTTTATTGCAGAGCATGCAAAGTTGCAGCGGACGCAGATGGAACCGGGAAAAGGGAATGATGTCCATGGAAGCCACCAGACCAATCACCTCCATGCATTGAGCCACTGATGGATGAAAGGCAGCCTGGAGAGAAAGGCAGGAAGCAAGAAGCTTGGATTTTCTGACCTCTGTCAGGAAAATCTTCATGGACAGGGAATCTATTGTCCCTAAGAAACACACTGTTGTAGATGGAACTAGATAACTCTTTTCCATATTCACCTTCCACCCGTGGGAGCGTAGAA
>NC_069506.1:272277281-272284781 GCF_027579735.1 Bombina bombina | reverse complement strand
TTAAATGGTTTACAAACAGTTCCTTTACATTAATTTTGATATCTGAAATAACTGGACACTCACAGCATTTGTGTGTATGCCACAGAAAAAACAGTAATAACTATTAATAGAAGCCTTTTTGCTAACGGAAGTATATTGCAAAAATGTTATTGCACATTTCAATTTTGACCTTTCTATCCCTTTAAGTTAAAGGGATTCCACACTCAAAATTGAATTTCCCAAAAATTATAAAATGTTACTATCTAGAGTAGAAGCTTTAAATGCTACCAAAACATTTATTTTGTATCTATATTTTCTCCAATTCCAGGATAGTTGGCATTTTCTTATTTGTTTTCTCTGCACATTTCAAAATGTCAGTTTTTTGTAAAATTGGTGCTTCTGTACAAGAAAAGCAGGTAAACAGATAATGAAAATGCACTTAAAGGGCCACTAAACCCAAAATCTTTCTTTCATGATTCAGATAGAGAATAGAAATTTAAACAACATTACAATTTACTTCCATTATATATTTTGCTTAATTTCTTAGATATCCTTAGTTGAAGAAAAAGCAATGCACATGGTGAGCCAATCACACGAGGCTTCTATGTGCAGCAACCAATCAGCAGCTACTGAGCATATCTAGATATGCTTTTCAGCAAAGAATATCAAGAGAATAAAACAAATTAGATAATATAAGTAAATTAGAAAGATGTGTAAAATGGCATTCTCTTTCTAAATCATAAAAGAAAAAATGTGGGTGTCATGTCCCTTTAAGTCATTTTTCTCTATGCCTACTTAAAGGGACACTAAACGTAAACAAATTCTCTTTCGCGATTCAGATAGAGCATTCAATTTTAAGCAACTTTCTAATTTACTCCTATTATCAATTTTTCTTTGTTCTCTTGCTATCTTCATTTAAAAAGCAGGAATGTGATGCATAGGAGCCGGTCCATTTTTGGTTGAGAACCTGGGTCATACTTGCTTATTGGTGGGTAAATGTAAGCCTCCAATGAGCAAATACTATCGAAGGTGCTGAACCTAAAATGATAGTAAGAGAACAAAGAAAAATTGGTAATAGGAGTAAATTAGAAAGTTGATTAAAATGGCATGCTCTATCTGAATCATGAAAGAAAAAATTTGGGTTCAGTGTCCCTTTAAACCTTTTATGAGGAACTAAATTTTGAATTAAGTTTTCTTTTATGTGACTTATAAGCTGTTAAATTTAGCTATAATTGGTAAAGGTCGTTTTATTCTGAAGGTTGTGACTGGTATGGATGTTGTCCTAGGGCTGTTGTACAGACGTACAGATGATTGGACACAAACATGCAGTCGGCGCATAAACGCTCCCAGATTACAGCCTTTACACTCTACGCTCACTGAAGCAAGGCTCATTCTAAAAGTACACTCCTCATACAGTATAAGCTATAATTAAAGGTTAATCTTGAGAAAATGTACTTCTTTTTCCTTAAAAAACTGGCTTAAAGACATGCAACATGAGGATTATTTAAAAGGGACAGTAAACACCTTGTAATTACAAGGAATTTATGTTGTGTTGCTAAAGAGTAACATAGCCAAGTCTAAAAATGTTTTAAATAAAAACATACTTTTTACTGCGATTGTTTATCAATAGCAAAACTCTGCCCTACCATTTGCCGTATTTGTAGGAGCCAATTTGAGCTTTAGCCCGCAGACAACATGGCTAGTCCCGGTCATAATGTTAGTGTACAGTGCATTGTTCTGCAGCTGCTATCAGCTAACTTCAATTAGGAACAGGTATGTAGAAGGGTTAGCCTTCAGAAGTCAGCAAGAATTAGAAATCCTCAATTTTACAAACTAAATTGCATAAAAAAGAGGCACAAATTAATAATAAAAGTATATTGCAAATGTTTCATTCACGATAACTAAATAAAAAACATAATTTATGCTTACCTGATAAATTTATTTCTCTTGTAGTGTATCCAGTCCACGGATCATCCATTACTTATGGGATATTCTCCTTCCCAACAGGAAGTTGCAAGAGGATCACCCACAGCAGAGCTGCTATATAGCTCCTCCCCTAACTGTCATATCCAGTCATTCGACCGAAAACAAACAGAGAAAGGAGAAACCATAGGGTGCAGTGGTGACTGTAGTTTAATTAAAATTTAGACCTGCCTTAAAAGGACAGGGCGGGCCGTGGACTGGATACACTACAAGAGAAATAAATTTATCAGGTAAGCATAAATTATGTTTTCTCTTGTTAAGTGTATCCAGTCCACGGATCATCCATTACTTGTGGGATACCAATACCAAAGCTAAAGTACACGGATGATGGGAGGGACAAGGCAGGATTAAGCGGAAGGAACCACTGCCTGAAGAACCTTTCTCCCAAAAACAGCCTCCGAAGAAGCAAAAGTATCAAATTTGGAAAATTTGGAAAAAGTGTGAAGCGAAGACCAAGTCGTGGCCTTGCAAATCTGTTCAACAGAGGCCTCATTTTTAAAGGCCCAGGTGGAAGCCACAGCTCTAGTGGAATGAGCTGTAATCCTTTCAGGGGGCTGCTGTCCAGCAGTCTCATAGGCTAGGCGTATTATGCTCCGAAGCCAAAAGGAAAGAGAGGTTGCCGAAGCTTTTTGACCTCTCCTCTGTCCAGAGTAAACGACAAACAGGGTAGATGTTTGACGAAAATCTTTAGTAGCTTGTAAGTAAAACTTCAAGGCACGGACTACGTCCAGATTATGTAAAAGACGTTCCTTCTTTGAAGAAGGATTAGGACACAATGATGGAACAACAATCTCTTGATTGATATTCTTGTTAGAAACCACCTTAGGTAAAAACCCAGGTTTGGTACGCAGGACTACCTTATCTGCATGAAAAATCAGATAAGGAGAATCACATTGTAAGGCAGATAGCTCAGAGACTCTCCGAGCCGAGGAAATAGCCATCAAAAACAGAACTTTCCAAGATAAAAGTTTAATATCAATGGAATGAAGCCGTTCAAGCTGAACTCCTTGAAGAACTTTAAGAACCAAGTTTAAGCTCCACGGGGGAGCAACAGGTTTAAACACAGGCTTAATTCTAACCAAAGCCTGGCAAAATGCCTGGACGTCTGGAACCTCTGCCAGACGCTTGTGCAAAAGAATAGACAGAGCAGAAATTTGTCCCTTTAAAGAACTAGCTGATAATCCTTTGTCCAAGCCCTCTTGGAGAAAAGACAATATTCTAGGAATCCTAATCTTACTCCATGAGTAATTCTTGGATTCACACCAATAAAGATATTTACTCCATATCTTGTGGTAGATTTTCCTGGTAACATATTAAAGTATCAATGACTGACTTGGAGAAGCCACGCTTTGATAGAATCAAGCATTCAATCTCCATGCAGTCAGTCTCAGAGAAATTTTATTTGGATGATTGAAAGGACCTTGTATCAGAAGGTCCTGTCTTAGAGGCAGAGTCCATGGTGGAAAGGATGACATGTCCACTAGGTCTGCATACCAAGTCCTGCGTGGCCACGCAGGTGCTATCAGAATCACCGATGCTCTCTCCTGTTTGATTTTGGCAATCAGTCGAGGGAGCAGAGGAAACGGTGGAAACACATAAGCCAGGTTGAAGAACCAAGGCGCTGCTAGAGCATCTATCAGCGTCGCTTCTGGGTCCCTGGACCTGGATCCGTAACAAGGAAGCTTGGCGTTCTGGCGAGACGCCATGAGATCCAACTCTGGTTTGCCCCAACGATGAATCAACTGAGCAAACACCTCCGGATGGAGTTCCCACTCCCCCGGATGGAAAGTCTGCCGACTTAGAAAATCCGCCTCCCAGTTCTCCACGCCTGGGATATGGATTGCTGACAGGTGGCAAGAGTGGTACTCTGCCCAGCGAATTATTTTTGAGACTTCTAACATCGCTAGGGAACTCGTGGTTCCCCCTTGATGGTTGATGTAAGCCACAGTCGTGATGTTGTCCGACTGAAATCTGATGAACCTCAGTGTTGCTAACTGAGGCCAAGCCAGAAGAGCATTGAATATCGCTCTTAACTCCAGAATATTTATTGGAAGGAGTTTCTCCTCCTGAGTCCACGATCCCTGTACCTTCAGGGAATTCCAGACTGCACCCCAACCAGGAAGGCTGGCATCTGTTGTTACAATTGTCCAATCTGGCCTGCGAAAGGTCATACCCTTGGACAGGTGTACCCAAGACAACCACCAGAGAAGAGAATCTCTGGTCTCTTGATCCAGATTTAGCAGAGGGGACAAATCTGTGTAATCCCCATTCCAAAGACTCAGCATGCATAATTGCAGCGGTCTGAGATGAAGGAGCGCAAATGGCACTATGTCCATTGCCGCTACCATTAAGCCGATTACCTCCATACACTGAGCTACCGAAGGGCGCGGAATGGAGTGAAGAACACGGCAAGCATTTAGAAGTTTTGATAACCTGGACTCCGTCAGGTAAATTTTCATTTCTACAGAATCTATAAGAGTCCCTAAGAAGGAGACTCTTGTGAGTGGGGATAGAGAACTCTTTTCCTCGTTCACTTTCTACCCGTGCGACCTCAGAAATGCCAGAACTATCTCTGTATGAGACTTGGCAACTTGAAAGCTTGACGCCTGTATCAGGATGTCGTCTAGATACGGAGCCACCGCTATGCCTCGCGGTCTTAGAACCGCCAGAAGTGAGCCCAGAACCTTTGTAAAGATTCTCGGGGCTGTAGCCAACCCGAAGGGAAGAGCTACAAATTGGTAATGCCTGTCTAGAAAGGCAAACCTTAGAAACCGATGATGATCTTTGTGAATCGGTATGTGAAGGTAGGCATCCTTTAAGTCCACTGTGGTCATGTACTGACCTTCTTGGATCATGGGTAGGATGGTCCGAATAGTTTCCATTTTGAAAGATGGAACTCTGAGGAATTTGTTTAACATCTTTAGATCCAAAATTGGTCTGAAGGTTCCCTCTTTTTTGGGAACCACAAACAGATTCGAATAAAAACCCTGTCCTTGTTCCGTCCGCGGAACTGGATGGATCACTCCCATAACTAGGAGGTCTTGCACACAGCGTAGGAATGCCTCTTTATCTGATTTGCAGATAGCCTTGAAAGATGAAATCTCCCTTGTGGAGGGGAAGCTTTGAAGTCCAGAAGATATCCCTGAGATATGATCTCCAATGCCCAGAGATCCCGAACATTTCTTGCCCACGCCTGGGCGAAGAGAGAAAGTCTGCCCCCTACTAGATCCGTCGCCGGATAGGGGGCCGTTCCTTCATGCTGTCTTAGAGGCAGCAGCAGGCTTTCTGGCCTGCTTGCCTTTGTTCCAGGACTGGTTAGGTTTCCAGGCCTGCTTAGATTGAGCAAAAGTTCCCTCTTGTTTTGAAGCGGAGGAAGTTGATGCTGCACCTGCCTTGAAATTTCGAAAGGCACGAAAATTAGACTGTTTGGCCTTTGCTTTGGCCCTGTCCTGAGGAAGTGTGTGAGCCTTACCTCCAGTAATGTCAGCAATAATTTCCTTCAAACCAGGCCCGAATAAGGTCTGCCCCTTGAAAAGAATGTTGAGTAATTTAGACTTCGAAGTCACGTCAGCTGACCAGGATTTAAGCCATAGCGCCCTACGCGCTTGGATGGCGAATCCGGAATTCTTAGCCGTTAGTTTAGTCAAATGAACAATGGCATTAGAAACAAATGAGTTAGCTAGCTTAAGTGTTCTAAGCTTGTCAATAATTTCAGTCAATGGAGCTGTATGGATGGCCTTTTCCAGGGCCTCAAACCAGAATGCCGCCGCGGCCGTGACAGGCGCAATGCATGCAAGGGGCTGTAAAATAAAACCTTGTTGAATAAACATTTTCTTAAGGTAACCCTCCAATTTTTTATCCATTGGGTCTGAAAAAGCACAACTGTCCTCAACCGGGATAGTAGTACGCTTTGCTAAAGTAGAAACTGCTCCCTCCACCTTAGGGACTGCCATAAGTCCTGTGTAGTGGCGTCTATTGGAAACATTTTTCTAAATATAGGAGGTGGGGAAAAAGGCACACCCGGTCTATCCCACTCCTTGCTAATAATTTCTGTAAGCCTTTTAGGTATAGGAAAAACATCAGTACACACCGGTACCGCATAGTATTTATCCAGCCTACACAATTTCTCTGGTACTGCAACTGTGTTACAGTCATTCAGAGCAGCTAATACCTCCCCAAGCAACACACGGAGGTTCTCAAGCTTAAATTTAAAATTAGAAATCTCTGAATCAGGTTTCCCCGAATCAGAGATGTCACCCACAGACTGAAGCTCTCCGTCCTCATGATCTGCATATTGTGACGCAGTATCAGACATGGCCCTTACAGCATCTGCGCGCTCTGTATTTCTCCTAACCCCAGAGCAATCGCGCTTGCCTCTTAATTCAGGCAACCTGGATAATACCTCTGACAGGATATTATTCATGATTGCAGCCATGTCCTGCAAGGTAATCGCTATGGGCGTCCCTGATGTAATTGGCGCCATATTAGCGTGCATCCCCTGAGCGGGAGGCGAAGGGTCTGACACGTGGGGAGAGTTAGTCGGCATAACTTCCCCCTCGTCAGAATCTTCTGGTGATATTTCTTTTATAGTTAAAGACTGATCTTTACTGTTTAAGGTGAAATCAATACATTTAGTACACATTCTCCTATGGGGCTCCACCATGGATTTCAAACATAATGAACAAGTAGTTTCCTCTGTGTCAGACATGTTTAAACAGACTAGCAATGAGACTAGCAAGCTTGGAAAACACTTTAAACAAGTTTACAAGCAATATAAAAAACGTTACTGCACCTTTAAGAAACACAAATTTTGTCAAAATTTGAAATAACAGTGAAAAAAGGCAGTTACACTAACGAAATTTTTACAGTGTATGTAACAAGTTAGCAGAGCATTGCACCCACTTGCAAATGGATGATTAACCCCTTAATACCCAAAATGGAATAATAAAAGACAAAAATTTTTTTTTTTTTTTTTTTTTCAGTCACAACAACTGCCACAGCTTTACTGTGGCTTTTTACCTCCCTCAAAAACGACTTTGAAGCCTTTTGAGCCCTCCAGAGATGTCCTGGATCATGCAGAGGGAAACTGAATGTCTCTGTCAGTATTTTTATCTGCACAGAAAAGCACTAAAAAAGGCCCCTCCCACTCATATTACAACAGTGGAAAGCCTAAGGAAACTGTTACTAGGCAAAATTCAAGCCAGCCATGTGGAAAAAAAACTAGGCTCCAATAAGTTTTATCACCAAATACATATAAAAACGATTAAACATGCCAGCAAACGTTTTATATTACATTTTTATAAGAGAATGCATCTCTATTAATAAGCCTGATACCAGTAGCTATCACTGCATTTAAGGCTTTACTTACATTAGTTCGGTATCAGCAGCATTTTCTAGCAAATTCCATCCCTAGAAAAATATTAACTGCACATACCTTATTGCAGGAAAACCTGCACGCTATTCCCCCTCTGAAGTTAACTCACTCCTCAGAATATGCGAGAACGGCAGTGGATCTTAGTTACTTCTGCTAAGATCATA
>NC_069506.1:272132281-272274781 GCF_027579735.1 Bombina bombina | reverse complement strand
AAACAATGGAATCTAGCATTTTGTCAATCATAATAATACAACTTCTTTATTGCTTCCACATCATGGGAAAAATGACAATGTTTCAAGCCCTATAGTGGGCTCTTAGTATTATTTTTGACAAGAGGCTAAATAACTCCACGTGAGTGAGCACTATGTTATCTATATGGCACACATGAACTAGCATTGTCTAGTTGTGATCATCTTTCAAAATGCACTGAGATAAGAGGCTGCCTTCAAGGGCTTAGAAATTAGCATGAGCCTACCTATCTTTTCATCAATTTGATAAAAGTAAATAGAAAAGTTGTTTAAAATTGCATGCCCTATCCGAATCATGAAAGGATAATTTTGACTTGACTGTCCCTTTAAGAGTGAGCAGAACAAAGGAACATGCCTGCCCATCACAAGGAATACATATGCATGTGGCGTAAGGGCTAGATCTACATCATACTAGGAGAGGGTGACCAAACGTCCAAAAAGGGCAAGGATCAGTTTCCAGGCCTAATTAATACAGATTTACTGAAGCACGTGCATATTTGAAAACACCTCTAGGACTGTAGTGCAAATACCATGGACCTGCAATATTTTAGTAGCTGAAGAGCATTACTGCAAAGTTTTTATTGCTTAACTCTGGATGTAATGACCTAAAAATAATATTTTAATATAAGTGTATTGATATTTGTGTACATAGGTCAGAGTATACGTTATTTGTTGTGTAAGTAAGTCAGAGAGTGTAGATATTTTACTTCTCTGGATACACCTTGTACCAGCATTTAGTATCGTGTGTCTGATTCCGTTGCTGCCGTGTGAGTAAAGAGGGCAGGAGATACTACAGGAACATGAGCTTTAATTCAAATTCTTTATCACATGCTGACAGTGGCTATGTTAAATATTACCCTGCAGAAGGAAATATCTGCGCAACAGCTTCCTCATATTTGTTTCATTGTCGCAATTAGCAGAACAAGGGACAGACCCCCTTTTCCTGGGGACCCACTGTCACACAATAGGAGAAGAAAAGGCTCTCTGCCTTATTTGTCTTTCCTATCTGTGTCACTATCACCCCCGCCAAGCTCAATGGATAAATAGTTTATCCCATATCTCTGTAGTGTAAATGTCACCATGCAATTAGTTAGAGACCCATTACAGTTTGAGTCACCCTGCAAAGGGGTTGCTATATTACAGCTCATCTAACTACCTGCTTGATGGTCCCCAACTACCTCCCTGTTGGTCCCTACAATAGCTCTTTACTGTGTCACCCACTAAAATAGATTTAAAGGGACATCGTACTAAAGAAAAAGAATTCCATCATGCATATAAAAGAAAGGTACACATTTTTTCTTTTTTCCTACAAAAATTTAAGAAAAATCTCTCAAAGTAATACAGCAGTAAAGATTTTGTACTTCCTTACTCACTGATTAAGGGCAATTGCCAACAACCTGCTTTATTTAGCACAGGAATACAAATTTCTCAAAAGGGAAAACAAATACATTATGAAATGCCATTTTTTTTTAGATGAAACAAAAATGATGACTATAACATCCTTTTTAATGTTAAGAAGCTGTTCAGTTTCATAGATTAAAATGTGGCAGTTCTGGGCCCTGATGATACAATGACTTGAGGGAGCCACAGTGTCGGACTCCTATATCCCTGAATAAAGAATGACAGGGCATCCCCAATCTTCTTCTTAATTGGTCTTTCATAACATTCAGCACTGTGACAAGCTGCCGTGGTGACATTCACTTCCTCTCTTCTGCAATCCTGCTACTGTCTCTTCAGCAAACTTCCTATTTTTACTCAGCACACACAGGGTGTCCCCTCCTCCGCAGGTCTCCATAACCCAGTGCCTCAGCTAGTCAGGAATGCTCTTCTCTCCCACATTATCATGGCCTTAAAGGGCCTGCCACTGCACAGAACAACATGTATTCCAAAAAACACATGCATTTTAAATAAGGATTTACATGTCATCCAAAATATTGTGGAGTCTGTTGTATATTTTATTTTTAGTTAGGAGCCAGGGCGAGATATTATATATATATATATATATATATATATATATATATATATATATATATATATATATATATATATATATATATTATTTTTTTTTTAAAAGTATTATTTTATTATTATTTTTTTCCCCGTAGCGTAGCCCCCCCCCCCTCAAGATCCCTTTTTCTGTAAGGTAGGGTCCCCCCTCCAGCAGCTATTGTTTCATAATGTAGGGCCCAATTGCTAACTCTCCCCTGCCATTTTTGCTGTAGTGTAGGGAATCCCACCGCTCTCTCACCCTCCTTCGCTGGGCCGCCCACCTGCCTACCTCCTTCCCTCCCAACGGTACCAACGGAGGTTTGCTACAGAGAGTGACACATACAGTGTCACTCTCTCTAACTATTGGAATTCTGGCTTCATATGGTAAAGAGATGAGTGCACGATTAGTGCTCCCTTAGAATATGAAGGCAGATGCCTTCTGCCCCCAACTGACAGCGGGGACTGCGCAAAGTACTGTGTGCCATAGTATCTACGTCCAATTGGTGCAAGGGGTTCAACATAATTAGTTGGTCTAAACTCTTCATAGTGGTTAAGATGTATGCTTATAACTAACTTGCCCCTTATACACTGCAAGAGTCGCACAACTAAACAATTACAGGTTCCTTGCACAGACACAAATTAGTCTGAGTGTAACCAAGCAATGATTCCAGTACTTGTAAGGAAATTTAGAAATCAATTCAACTCCAGATGACTAAATAGCCAAAACTTGCAGAATTTGTATCAATAATTTTCAATTTATACCTTAGAAAGAACATTAATTCCATTTACTTTTTGATACCCATGGAGATCATTTGTAGCTGTCAATCAAAACAGTATTAAGCAGTAAACTTAGCGCATTTAATTTATGCCTAACTTACATGCAGTGGTTGTGACAAATTTGTGCTTCATTGGCATTTAAATGAGCCTGTACAGTACACATAGCGTTTACTGTCTTATACTGTGATGGATTAAGACTGCTAGAGGTGTAAAAAAGAAAAAAAAAAAAAACATTAAAAACAAAGTCTCCTCTTCCAAGATAAAGCTTTAAAACAATGTGTACTGGGTTATAACTTATTTTCACTTGGATTTCATGATCAAAATCGGAATTACAACCACGCAGATGTAATTCATTTTTGAGGTGCTAGTGTTAACAATCTGGTGGAAATTTACTAACCTGGGCTGGGAGTTCTCTTCGTACATACGCTCCTTGCCCTCTTTAAAAAGGCTTATGGTTTGCTTGGTCTTTTTCATGAGGTTCTCAATAAAAACTCGGAAGTATTCATTCTCCCCCAGTATCTCCATCTTCCCCTCATAACGTGACATGATGGTGCGCAGGTGCTGGTATGTGTCGGGAAGCAGGTCCAAAATGTATGGTGGGCTGTTCTTCAGAGCCAACCGTTGATTCTGACATTGTCGGACCACCTAGAAAAACAAGTTAGTTGTAAAAAATGTAAGTTTCTGGAACAAACTCATCTGCTGCAATATTACTAACATTCTTATGTATAAGCCTGAGATGCTACAGAATTGGCTCTTATTAGACCTCTTTTATTCTCACCCAAATGGATATTCAAGTGTTAGATATAAATAGTCAATTGAACAGCTTTATCTATAAGACAACAAATGTTTTAAAATTACATGTTCACTTTCCTTAAAGGAACACAAAACTCAAATTTTATTTCAGGATTCAGATAGAGATTACACTTTTAAAGGACATTACTATTTACTTTATTCTTTAGGTACCCTTTGTTAAAGGAATAGCAATACACATGGTTGAGCCAATCACACAATGCATCTATATGCGGCCACTGTTCTGGTAAGAGGGCAAACTTTGGAAAAGAGCGAACCATGTCACTTCCTGTGACGTTACATCAGCTGTTTCACAAATTTACGTCACTGGTAAAATATTTAGGGCTGTGAAATTCTGGAACCCTTTCTAGAGTGCATGCATGGGATTTTGTATCATAAATAGTGCAATCATGGAAAGCTGTTTATTAGGCTCCTCGGCAATATTCGGAACTCCGCCCCCCCACTGCAACTACTCCCATTACTACTACTACTCTAAAGCTGAGTCTCCGTGCTCGTGCATGAAACAGCTGTTCTCTTTGTAAATCAACCTAAAGATTTACTGCTGCCACAAATGTTTGCTCCCTTCAATGTCATTGTGTTTCATACACGAGCACGGAGACTCAGCTTGAGAGTAGTAGTAGTAATGGGAGTAGTTGCAGTGGGGGGCGGAGTTCCGAATATTGCCGAGAAGACGAATAAAGAGCTTTCCATGAGCGCACCATTTGTGATACAAAATCCAACGCATGCGCTCTAGAAAAGGTTCCGGAATTTCACAGCTCTAAATATTTTACCAGTGACGTATGCGGCCAGGTATGTAATGACGCTGGCACGCATGCGCATTAGGTCCAAAATTTGTATAACAGCTGATGTAACGTCACAGGAAGTGACATGGTTCGCTCTTTTCCAAAGTTTGCCCTCTTACCAGAACACCACCAATCAGCAGCTACTGAGCCTATTTAGATATGCTTTTGAACAAAGGATATCATGATAAGGAAGCATATTAGACAATAGAAGTAAATTGAAAAGTTGTTTAAAATGCCATGCTCTTTCTAAATCATGAAAGAAAATGTGGGTTTCATGTCCCTTTACGTTTCATAATCAAAACCAACATGCTTAGCAACTTTTTTAATGAGAAATATGTTTTAAGTAATTAAGAACTCTTTTATATGCATGGTAGAAATTGTAGTTTAATGCTCCTTTAAAGGGACAGTTCACCCAAAAACTTTCTCCCCTTTAAATTATTCCCAATGATCCTTTTTACCTGCTAGAGTATATTAAATTGGTTGCAAGTAGCTCCTTTACTCCTATTTCAGCATTTGAAATAGCTGATTTAGCTTGTGGTTTCCCAATCTATACTGAAAGTTTTGATACTGGAGTATATGCTATTGACGAGCCTAAGTAAACACAGTCAGCAGAAGAAGTTACACTCTCAGTGGAATGCAGGATAGTTAAGTAATAAAATGATCATTTTCCATTGTTCTCTCAATGAAATGAGCTTTGGTGTTCCAGACAATTATAAGATAAGGAAGCAAGTCTGTGTACATAAACTTATGACATAATGAGATCTGATATTACCTTAAGTTCAACCCCTTGTAATAGGCTGTGGTTTCAAAGCACAAAACCAGCTACTTCATATACACAAATAAACCCGAAAATGCAATTTCTCAAAAATGTTATACTCTGCAGGTGGTGTAATGTCATTTAAAATATATTAATGGAAAAACATTTTTACAGTGTACTGTCCCTTTAAAGAGATATTGCAATAAAAAAATCTCAAGCATATGAAAGTATTGTTGCAAAAAAAAAAAAGTTAAATTTTAAATTGCAAATTGAATGAAATATGTGTTTGTAAGCAGCATATTTCACAGAAGTATTAGACCATTTACTTCTTTCCTTTTATAAACACATAGGTAAGCTCAGGAGCGAGTAGGTGTCTTAAAGCACTATTCTCAGCCACAGAGTGCAATACAAATGCACTCTCTTTGCTCCCAGGGAAAACAGCTAAGGGAAACAGAAAAAAAAAAATCAGTTTCAAAATAGGCGTGAATAGGAAAGGTTTATTTTTAAAAAAAACAGAACTTTCTATCTCAATCATTAAAGTATTTATTTTATTATTATACTTTATGAAGCGCCAACAAATTCTGCAGCGATATCCATGGGTACAATTCATTTAACCCTTTCGTGACAGGGTTAAAGTGCCTACATCGGAACACCTGTTCCGATGTAGACAAATTGAAACTATACGATCGCGAGATTTCAATTATTGGATCGCATCTGGGGGGCGTCCCTACAACCCTAGGAACGCCCTCCAGACCGCGATCAAGTCCTTGAAGCACAGAAGGCTTCAGGACAGCCATTTGTTATGACGTTCTATTCCGTCATAACGGCTTTAAAGCCCAGTGTAAATATGACGGAATAGAACGGCATAACGGCGTTAAAAGGTTAAATAAAACAATGATATACAACTTGTAAGAGACAGGATTTACAAACACATACAGGAGGAATTAAGGGCCCTATCTCTGTGGGAGCTTACAATCTAGAAGTATAATTTTGACTAAGTTCCTTCCTGATAGTGCAGGAAAAATACTGAAGTATAACCATAGTAGTTAGTAAAAACTGTGTGACGCTCAGGGCACAGCCATGAAAATGCTGTATATTTCCTAAAGTGCTATAGGATGAGGAAGTACTCAGTAAGTAGAAGGTAAGAGGAAGTGATGAGATCTGCAAATGTGCTTATTAGCTGCAAATCTAACAGGAACACGTAGATAGTGATGTGGTTAAACTGTAAGCAAGTGAACATGATACATTAATAAAATGTGCTGGGCGCCCCAGCTCAGATGCTCCCAATTTCCCTGCCTCTGTTTCTACTTTTCACATACAATAAAAACAACAAATGCCTCAGCCAAAAGAGAGAGAAGGGACAGGTTTAAAGGGCCAAAAAATTCGAAAAATGACACGCTCTAAACCGTTAGAGCATGTCATTTTACAACTATTGTTGACCCTGCTCTACTGTGTGTTTAAATCCTCACAAAAAGGGTTAAATACACAGTAGTAGTGCCAGGTGCACTGCTAGTAAAGAGCAGAACCCACCGCTGATCCAATCAGCAGCGCTAGTCACACGACTCAGATGTGCATCTGGAACGGCTGACTTGTTCAGCAGCGGGTTTCGCTTCAGACTAGTAGTGCATCGTATGTCCCGAGAGGTACTTCTACTATGTATTTGAACCGTTTATTTTTTTTATACCTATTATGGTCCTTTAGAGAACTACCAAACAAGCTGGCCAGTAACCCCTATACTTCAACGTTATAGTCTTACTATAAAAAGCAAACATTCTGAAATAATAATAATGTTGCTGACATCTAAAACAGCAAAACTAAACCAAATAGTCTGATTAAAAGTTTGGCTATAATAAAAGAGTGCAGTACAAATGATAAGAATTATTAATGTAACTACACAATAGTCATTATTTAATTTGTTGTAGCTAAAATAAAGGATTTTAAGTTGGGGGTTTTTTTTGTGGGGGGGGGGGGTTGTTTGTCTTAACCCTTTCATGACCGGGTTATAAAGTCTACATCGGAACAATGTTCCGATATAGACAAATTGAAATGCACGATGGCAAGATTTCAATTATGGGATCGGGTCTGGAGGGCGTCCCTATGACGCTAGGAATGCCCTCCAGACCGCGATCAAATCCTGCAAACGCAGTAGGCTTCAGGACATGCTTGCTTTAAAGCCCAGCGCCGTTGTGACGGAATACAACGGCATAACGGCGGGAAAAGGTTAAACAGATATGCCTGCACAGAAAATAAACATGGCTGGGATAAAGCATGCAATTGTAAAAGCCTTTATTTTTTTTTGTTTAACAGCAAACATAGGTATACTCAGGAGTTAGCTGTTGAATGATGGCTACAACACCTATGCCTCTTGTCATTTGCTCGCCAGATGTGTTCAGTTGGCTCCTAATAGTGCCCCGCTGCTCTGGAGCCGACTAACAGTGTTTATCACATATGCAGTGGTTAAACATTCAGTTATATGCAAGCATCAGTGCAGTAGTGACATTCTTTGACATTTTAGAGCATTATCTTTTTACAATTTTAGGTTCAATTTAATAGCGCTTTTACGTGCATACTATAAAAATTTGCTGAGATTAAAGAGACATTTCAAACAAAATTGGAATGCACACAGGTGCATTTCCATTTTCAATAGAAGCATTTTTGCAGTATATATGTATTAGTAAAAAAGCTAAAGCTGTTTCAAGAGAGTGTACTTGAAGTATACTCCAGGCACCAGCATTTGTTTGGTAATCAAGCCTAAGGCAGGTGTCGACAAATTTAGGAGCCAATAAGAATAATTAGGATTGAGAAATACTTTTAGGAGTCAGACAGTGTAAATAGCTATATGGAGAATAACCTAAAAAGTTAAGAGCCAGAAGATAAATTATAGGAGCCAAAGGCTGTCTGGCTACTGGGTTTGTCGAGCCGTAGCCTAAGGAGCTAGTATCACTGGCCCTCTGAGCAGCTGAAGTATTTAAAATGCTGGTGCACTTACAATAACAAGCTATGCTTCCCAGTGTTGAATTGTACACAAAGCATTAGTTGTCAATATATGTATATTGTAAATATGTTTCTAACCAAAGATGTAATTCATCATTTCAAGTTTGACCAGAATGTCATTTTAATATTCCTTTAAAGGGACATGAAACAATTTTTTTTCTTTCACGATACAGAAAAAAAATGCAATTTTAATCAACTTTCCAATTTACTTCTATTATCTAACTTGCTTCATTGTCTTGATATCTTTTGTTGAAAACATATCTAAATATGCTCATTAGCTGCTGATTGGTGACTGTACTTAGATGTCTTGTGTTAATGGCTCACCCATGGGCATTGCTATTTCTTCAACAAAGGATACCTAAAGAATAAAGCAAATTAGATAATAGAAGTAAATTGGAAAGTTGTTTGAAATTGTATTCACTATCTGAATAATGAAATAAAAAATGTGGGTTTTATGTCCCTTTAAGGCTAGGTGCTAACCACTAATACTAGAGAGGACTGCATCTTATTCCTAAGCAAAGCCTTACAGTCTTCTTTTGGCATTGAAGAGGTTAAACTGAGGATCTCACACTTTAGTGTCATTTCCAAACATTATGACAACATTATGAATATTTCCCACACACTGCTTTAGTCCAGTTAACAATCTAATCAGGTTAAAGGGACAGTCTACATCAGAATTTGTAATGTTTAAAAAGATAGATAATCCCTTTATTACCCATTGCCTAGTTTTGCACAACCAACAGTTATATAAATACACTTTTTACCTCTGTGATTACCTTGTATCTATGCCTCTGCAAACTGCCCCCTTATTTCAGTTCTTTTGACAGACATCCATTTTAGCCAATCAGAGCTGGCTCACCTGAACTCCACGTGCGTGAGCACAGTGTTATCTATATGACACACATGGACTAACACCCTATAGTGGTGAAAAACTGTCAAAATGCCCTGAGAGAAGAGGTGGCCTTCAAGGGCTTAGAAATTAGCATATGAACCTCCTAAATATAGCTTTCAGCTAAGAATACCAAAAGAACAAAGCAAAGTTGGTGATAAAAGTAAACTGGAATAAAAAAAATTATATTCTCTATCTGAATCATGTAAGTTAATTTTGGACTAGACTGTCCCTTTAACATTACCATTAAACCATTAGTTTAATGTAAAGTTAGGACAACTGAGGCCATTCAGTATTGTCTGAAATATCTTGATTGTTACCATTTGTCACAAATAAAAAAAAAAAAACTTTTAAATGACAAACCCCTAATAAGAACGGTACAATGTTTCAAGCATACTGGAAGTACAGCAGGACCAAAAAAAGATTTTTGCAAAATATATAATCTACTGTATATTGATCTTAAAAGAATAATTTAGTTAAAATTAAACTTCCATGATTCAGTTAGAGCATGCAATTTTAAGTAACTATAATTTACTCCTATAATCAAATTTTCTTCGTATCTTTATTAGAAAAAGCAAGAATTTAAGCTTAGGAGCCGGCCCATTTTTGGTTTAGCACCTGGGCAGCGCTTGCTGATTGGTGGCTACATTTAGACATCAATCAGCAAGCGCTACCCAGGTGCTGAACCAAAAACGGGCCGGCTCCTAAGCTTACATTTTTGCTTTTTCAGATAAAGATACCAAGAGAATAAAGAAAATTTGATAATAGGAGTAAATTGGAAATTGTGTGCTCTATCTGAATCATGAAAGTTTAATTTTGACTAGATTAAGCAATAAAGAGTCTATATTGGTCTTATGCCTGTAGCAAATGGTAATTGTGTGACTTCTTTTCAACTTCATTCCTAAAAGATCTACAAGACACAAACATGTATTTGCTGGAGCCAATTGTGAAAAAAGGGATAGGAGGGTTTCTACTTGGTCCTGAATAAACCAGTGTTTTGTAAAACTCATGGAGGTGTTTCCCTCTGCACCAATAAAAATGTGGCAGTTGTTCTTAGCGACCATTAGTAAGAAGAATACAATTTACATTCTTGCAGTAGTTTCAATTTAAATAGCAAAGTTTTCAGACACAATTTTTTTTTTAAGTTTAAACTATGACCTTTCATTTGCATGATGCAAATTTTATTATTAGAATATCCTTTTAAGGCAAGGTTTGAGAAATGTGATGCAAATAGATTATTGTGGAACGATGCCAATATTTCGTAGTTACAATAAAGAATGTATGCCTATGCATGTGATATAAAGATACAAGATTTGTCAACCTCTGTATAAGGGAGGTTCTATTTGAGCAGATCAGGAGTTATGGGCATTTGATGGGCGTAGTTTTGAGGTGTACAATATGTGTTTCTGAGGTAGTCAGTAACGTATGGCTAATAATTTCATAGGTCATCCTGTAAAATATTACACCCTGGTGCTGTGACACCAGGTCGTCTTCCAGGTTCTGCTCGGGTTATGTTTTCTTTAGGTGGGTGTCTGCCCCATCCTAACATTTCCAGTGCTTAGGCGCACTCCGAGGTTGCACCATGTAAACTATGCACCAACAGTGTAAGACCTCATTCTCAGGGTCTCCCAGACCCAAACTATCATTTTGCTCAGAAATTTCCAGTGCATTTCACTGCTGTCAATGCTATCAGCCAGCACCCTATAATTATGAGTGGGCTTCTAGCTTTATGTTTCTGTCTAACATACAATGTCTTTCTACAATGAGCTAAATTCCCTCACCATATCTGTGCATTTGCAGCACTTCCCCAGGCTTTTGTGTTAGTTCATGAGTCAATAGTTCTCTTCACGAAGTTGTATGAGACACTTAGTCAACATATCTATGAGTGAGTTCCCAATGCTTTCTCCTGCTCACTCTTATGTTGCCTGCAACAACATAAGCACCTGGCTCTGGATGCAATTCAAGCCTTTTTTTGACAGTATCATCTCATCCATCAGTTACCAGCACCTCTCAAGAATTATGTGATCTACACATTCAGTGTGTGTGTTCCAATATATCAAATTTATCTGTCTCAAAGTTTTCTCTCAAATTATCTATCCATGTTCTTGTGTCCCATCAACAGGTTTATGTCTCACTGGCTGAGTCCCATCTTGTACATTACTGTGCACATTTTTTGGCTTCAAATGTATTTATATGGGAGAGATTGGTCCAAAGTCAGTGCCATTTGCACCTTACATTTCACATTTACAGGCCCTAGAAGATCCACAGCCTGCTCCCGTTGGTGCGAGAGCTTCAGGGCCTGCACACTACGGCTCTTTCTCCCTAGATTTCTTAGATATTCTGGCAAAAAAAGTGCTAGCTCTGGTCCTCTAGTTCTTTACATAATTCCTGGTTCCAAGCCACTGCGTGAGATTCAGGTATTGTGTGTCTGATCATGAAAAGCTTGGCCCAATGGTTCTTTTGGGTCTCAATTCTCCAGCTCTCCTAAATTCTGTGGTAGTTCATACCCCTCCACTACAGCTCTCTGAGCCAATGGTGTCACCCTCCACAACTGTTAACATTGAGGAAGACAAATTTAAATAAAATGTAGAAAGCATTTAGAATATTGTGGAGTCAGACATTTTTAGAGCAACAAAGGTTTATTTTATATAATTATGTGGAAAAGTCCAAAGATTAAGAGCCAATAGTAAAAATCTAGGAGCTCTGACTCTAGCTCTTACAACATGGAGAGCTTTTCTTACCCACCCTACCACTTTAAGAGGTCCTGAAAACCCCCATGATCTAAGAAGGTCCAGACTCCAATGCCCCCTTAGATTTTAAAGAATGTTTTATGAGCCTTGTCTCCCCAGGGCTCCTAGAAGAGAGGTCCTTCTCCCCCACTCTGGTCTATGACTCTGAGACCCTAGTCCTGTCTATCTGTAGTTAAATGATCTTTATCCGCCTTTGTGTATCAAGAGATCCCCGTTATGTCACTGGTTTTGGAAGATTTAAGTCCTAGCTAACTGTAACGAAGAGATCCCACTACTAAGTGGCAATATGTGATCCCAGTTTTGGGTCTGTGACTCTACCTGGTCCTGTCTGTTTAGCTCTAATAGATTCTGGTCCTGTCTGTTTAGCTCTAAAAGATTCTGGTCCTGTCTGTTTAGCTCTAAAAGATTCTGGTCCTGTCTGTTTAGCTCTAATAGATTCTGGTCCTGTCTGTTTAGCTCTAATAGATTCTGGTCCTGTCTGTTTAGCTCTAATAGATTCTGGTCCTGTCTGTTTAGCTCTAATAGATTCTGGTCCTGTCTGTTTAGCTCTAAAAGATTCTGGTCCTGTCTGTTTAGCTCTAAAAGATTCTGGTCCTGTCTGTTTAGCTCTAAAAGATTCTGGTCCTGTCTGTTTAGCTCTAAAAGATTCTGGTCCTGTCTGTTTAGCTCTAAAAGATTCTGGTCCTGTCTGTTTAGCTCTAAAAGATTCTGGTCCTGTCTGTTTAGCTCTAAAAGAGTCTGGTCCTGTCTGTTTAGCTCTAAAAGAGTCTGGTCCTGTCTGTTTAGCTCTAATAGATTCTGGTCCTGTCTGTTTAGCTCTAAAAGATTCTGGTCCTGTCTGTTTAGCTCTAATAGATTCTGGTCCTGTCTGTTTAGCTCTAAAAGATTCTGGTCCTGTCTGTTTAGCTCTAAAAGATTCTGGTCCTGTCTGTTTATCTCTAAAAGAGTCTGGTCCTGTCTGTTTATCTCTAATAGATTCTGGTCCTGTCTGTTTAGCTCTAAAAGAGTCTGGTCCTGTCTGTTTAGCTCTAAAAGATTCTGGTCCTGTCTATCTGTATCAAGAGGTTCCTAGAGGGATCTCTGGCACTGTGAGAACCGGTCCTGTTTGTTTCTGGAAGTAATGTATCACAGCTCATGTACAGACCGCCTCCCGTTCCCTCTGGCCCGGTGTCTCCCCCGGTTCCTCTCACCTTATCCATGAGTTTCCAGCACTTCTCTACGCTCCTGCGGTCCACGCTCCCAGGTGGGCCTTGTTGTGGGTGATGAGGCTGAAAAGCATCTTTGACCAGCCCGATGAAGCCACCGCCCTTGCGAAGGTTAGTTGCCATAGTGATGCTTCAAATCGGTACCGGAGAGCTCGGGGCTCCCTGAGATTGCGGGGCCGAGCACAGCGCCACCGCCGTCACTTCCGCCTTCCTGACGGGAGCGTGCACCCACGGGCACAGCCCAACGTCAGCACGGCCGAGCCCATAACCTAGACCAGATGAAAGTCATTTGCACATGCGCACTGTGGCTGTATTAGAAAGTAGCCATGATACATTTGGGAAACGTCCTTATTGAAGAGGGAATGAGATGCAGGAGCTGCACCTATGCTTGGTGGGACAGTTCTGCGGCTGTAATAGTGTGTGTGGCAGAGGCTGCATAGCTGTGCTGCGACAGAAGCTCCATGTTAGGAAATGGCAAAGTAACTGGCAGTGAGGGTGTGGGCAACCAGGGGTGAGTTCAATAGAGGATGCCGCTCACTTAGCATTCACTAAACAGCTTCTTGCTTACAAGAAAGCACACAGTGTACTGCAGCATCTAGCTGGAGCTGAATGGGAGCCTGATTATTCATTAAATTAGAAGAGTTGTGTTATAAAAGGGACACCAAAGCCATTCTGTAAGTGAGCTGCCGTCAAGTGATGCTTTGTGAAGTACCATCAGCATCGCAAACTGTCATTTTGTATAGACAATTATCATTCAGAACAGTACAGGGGTACACCACTTGAAGAGCCGTAAATAGTCATGAAACGTAAACGTTTTAAACAATTTTCCACTTCTTTTATCTCTTTTACTCTGTTCTTTTGATATCCTTTGTTGAAAAGCATACATAAGTAGGCTCAGGAGCTGAAAACTAGTTGCTGATTGGTGACTTCACATATATGACTCTTGTCATTGGCTTACCACTGTATTCTGCTAGCTCCCAGGTGTGCATTGCTGCTCCTTCAATAAAGCATTCCAAGAGATTGAAGCAAAACTGATAATATAAGTAGATTGGAGAGTTGTTTAAAATGTATGCTCTAACAAATTTGAGTTTCCCTTTAAGTGTTTCAATGTAATCTCATTTGCTGTGGCCTGTTAGATGCAAGATGTAAATATGATTACATACTGATTTAAAGGACAACTAAACACAAATTGTAAACTACATGATTTTGAACCTTCATATCTGAGAATAAATTTGGAATGAAAACTGCAGCTTTGTTTTGTCAAATGAGTATATTGTTTTATGTTTATTCTTTTAACTGATTTCCCTGTCCCTCAGAACAAAAGAACCCCTGCTAACCAATCACAAACAAATATTCAGATATAGCACAAACTCTGTTTGCACATGTGCAGTCTGGGGTAGCCTGGCCTCTTGTATTCCCTTAAAGGGACAGGAACCACCTAAATTTTATTTCATGATTTGGATAGAACATACAATTTTATAAAACTTTCCAGTTTACTTCTATTATCAAATTTGCTTCATTATCTTGTTATCCTTTGCTGAAGGAGCAGCATTGCACTTCTGGCAGCTAGCTGAATTCGTCTAGTTAGCCAATCACTAGAGACAAATGTGTGCAGGCACCAATCAGCAACTAGCTTCCTCTAGTGTAAGATATGTGCATACTCTTTTTCAACAAGGGATATCAAGAGAACAAAGCACATTTAAAAGTAGACATTAATTTAAAAGTGTCTTAAAATTACATGCTCTGTCTGAATCATGCAACGTTAATTTTGAGTTTTCTCACCAAGGTTAGCACTGATTCAACTTTGTTACTATTACAAAATAAATGACTTTCCTATCATGATTGTTGATGCAAAACCGATATTCCTTTTAAAAGTATGTGACACCACAGAAGCTTAGAGAGTGAGGGAAAAGTAAACAAAAGCACACACAAATTGCCTAAAAGTATTAAACCAAGCCTCCCTGTGAGAAAGTGAAACAAGTACAATTTTGAAACTAGGTGGTAGCGACAAACCCTATCCATTATCCGATTGGTTGTGTTTCTGATGACCTCACGGAGACACAGACCAATCAGATCATGCATTAACGGCCGAGGGCAGATACGCTCCAGAGTTCTGTTCTAATCAGAGTCTCGGGCACTGCAACTGCCTCTGGGAACCTAACCATGAGTCCCACCCCCCACAACATGCTTTTAAAGGTTCTCGGACAGATTGGACTGTTATCCGAAGGACATTTGTATGTCTGATTATTATTTGTCGCAAACGCATTCTGTTCGAGAACCTTTACAAGCATGTTTTGGGGGGTGGGACACAATAGTTAGGTTCACAGCAGCGGTTGCGGCGCCCGAGGCTATGATTAGAACAGAACTCTCTGGAGCGTATCTGCCCTCGACCATTAATGCATGATCTGATTGGTCCGTGTCTCTTTGAGGTCACTGGATACACAACCAATTGGATAATGGATAGGGTTTGTCGCTACCACCTCGTATTTTGAAATGTATTTTACAACAAAAGACTGCAAAATAAATAAATAATGAATGTATATGGCAATAATGTTTCCTGTGCAATAATGAAACATTTTATGCATTGTTGAAATGTCAAGTTTAATGGTTCTTTAGCAATCGCTATGTAGAATACATTCAATATTTCTACTAGTATTATTTTTTATGTTGGAGAGGAAGCTGGGGTTGGAGTCTCAGTGGCAGGGTATAGTAGACTTTTTTTTTTTTTTATTAACATTTTCTCATCTGATGGGAACTGATTGACAGGTAAGGAGTCTGTGTACAGTTGTCAGTGCCAATATTATCGTTAAAAAAATGGTCCAAACAGGCGTTTTAAATGCAGCATTGTAGCACCTTATACATGGTAGTATGCTGGGGAAGGACTTAGATAAAAATTCCTCCCTATCAACACTTTTGCCATCTATACAATGGTCTAGATCCAATACAACTCCTTAGTGAAATTAATATCTATCCAGCAAGACTAACATAACAAAACCGATGTGCGAATAAACACGTTTACGTATCCCATTTTGCAGGCGTGTTTCCAAAGTGTTGTGGTTGTATTCATTGTTTTTACAAATTTATAGTGTTTAATGTGAGGGACAACAAATAATGTGCATTAACCCAATGTTTAGATAAGAGAGTAGTATAATACGTGTACAAAACGGAGCTGAGACAGAGCGAGGACAGGGTAAATAGATCAATGTGACTATATTTTCCTAAAACAACTGTATGACAAAAGGGAGGAAATCTTCTAATCCCTGTATGACTTGAGTATTGCAAGGGTTAAGGTATTGCCTATAGTGAGCAGGAAGGGTATCTCTGCTCTCTTTCTTGCTTTCATTGATTTTTACTCTCTGGTGCTGCTTCTATTAGTATTGATTTTACAAAGTAGCAGCACCAGTTCCAAGACCATTTATATCTCCAGTTATAATTGTGGGAGTTATCTCTGTCAGCCAATGAGCATAAATACAGCGTGTACGCTTTGCATATATTTTCTTCAAGTTTCAGTGTAAATGTAAACAGCTTTTACTTTGGAGGTCTACGTTTTCTAACAGTATTAAAGCCTTGTCAACCTAGAGCTTACTGTGACTAATTGCAGGTCATAGTAATTAGGGTTCGTTACACATACTGGTAGCAGTCTCAGCTTCTGGTCTGTCACACTGCATTAGAGGTCTCAGTAATATGTGCAGACTTAGACATTGCAGACACTCTTGATAATTGTGAAAATCTCATTTACTGGGAAAATATCACTCATAGGTTTAAACTTACTATATAGAAGAATTTCATTAATCGGAATCAGTCCCACAATTTAGGAAAGTCACTCATTGGGACAGTCTACTATTTAGGATTGTCACTCATTGGGGCCTTATGGGACTTTCACACTTATTGGTGAAGTATCACTGCTTGGGGTTGTCACACTCATTGGGGCAGTCTCAATGTTTAGGAAAGTCTAATTCATTGAGCAGTCTTACTAATGGTGGGTCAGTCTTACTATTTAGGAAAGTCTCACTTATTGGGAAGATAGCCTTACTCATTGGATCAGTCTCAGTATTTTGGAGAGTGCCATTCATTGGGTAGACAGACTCACTATTAAGAAGAGGGTCACTCATTGGGTAGACAGTCTCATTGTTTAGGAGAGCATCACTCATGAAGTTACAGTGTCACTATTTAGGAGAGCCTCTCTCGTTGGGGAGAACATCTTGCTATTTAGGAGAGCTTTACTCATGGAGGGTCAGTCTCACTATTTAGAAGAGCCTCTCATTGGATAGGCAGTCTCACTATTCAGGAGAGGAACACTCATTGGGGAGACAGTCTCACTATTCAGGAAAGCATAACTCATTGGGGAGATAGTCTTACTATTTAGGAGAGCTTCACTTATGGAGGGACAGTCTCAATATGTAGAAAAGCCTGTCTCACTGGGGAGACAGTCTCATTATTGAGGATAGGCTCACTCATTGGGTAGCCAATCTTACTATTTAGGAGAGCTTCATTCATGTAGGGGCAGTCTCAATATTTAGAAGATCCTCTCTCATTGGGTAGACAGTCTCACTATTCAGGACAGGCTCACTCATTGGGAGACAGGCTTACTGTTCAAGAGAGGCTCACTCATTGTTCTTACTATTCCGGAGAGACTCACTATTCATGAGAGGGTCACTCATTGGATTAGCCTCACTATGAGAGTGTCTTTAATCTGGGATTGCCTTACTATTTAGGAGAATGTCACTCTTTGGAAAGACAATGTCACTTTTCAGGACAGTGTCACTCACTGGTGTCACTTTGTGTAGAAGAACTTCAGTCATTGAGGACAGTCTCACTTTAGGTAATCATATCTCACTGTGGAGTCAGTCACACTGCTTTTGTTCAGGAAAGCATTGTTTATTGGGGAGGAAGTCTTACAGTTTAAGAAAGCGTCACTTATTGGGGAGGCAGTGTCAGAGTTTAGAGCTTATCCTGTTGCGTCACCTTTATTGTGAGTTCTCACAGGTTATCACAACTTGCGTCTTGTAAGCTATAATGTGGTAGCTCAGTAGAAATATTGCATTCTAACGAAGGGAGAGTGTATGCCTGGAAGCAACAAGCCAGCCAACAACAGCAATATCAGAACAAGGGGTCATGATGTCAAGTTGCAAGTAGCAGGTTTAGGAATATTTTGCACACGTAGGGACAAATACTGTGTAAGAGGAGAATGCGTAGGGTAGGCATACAACTATTTTTAAGATTTAATTAATCTTTTACTAAACAAGGAAACATGAAGCACTCCATGGAACTTATTGGCCATTCAAAATATGGTTGTTTAAAACAGCAACAAGAGGATGGTGGGACCTCCAGAAGTCACCCCACTCTGGCAATAACCCTATACAGTCATGTAATGAGAACTACTTCATTGCCAGAACTGCACACATAACACAAGCAGGAATAATACAATGCAAAATTAGAAGCATATTAAAATAGATATTCAACATCCAGCATTTCCTTTGGCATTGTACCTATCTAGGATGCATCTCCTTTTAGACCACTAATGCCTTTTAAACAGGAGAATTTCCCTACAGTCTGATCCAATCCAAAAGAACACACTAGCCTCAAAGTACGATTAGGGTTGCCACCTCGGCCATGTTTTCCTGGACACTTATGAGTTACGCATGCTGCAGGGTGTACAGGGAGGAACATGAATTTTTCCTCTAGACATCACATGAATAGTGCTGATGAACAGCACAATTCATGTTCATCCCTGCACACCCTGCACCATGTGTAACTCATAAGTGTCCAGGAAAACATGGCCGCGGTGACAACCCTAAGTTCGAGGCTATTCTCTGAATAAGGGTTTATACAGTTATCTTCTAATTCATAAGAGCATTTTTTTTTGCATTTTATGCTTTATGTCCCTTTAAAAAGGAGACAAACATATCCAATAGTCTGCAAGGCTAAAGGACCAGAGGTCAGAGTAATAATGAGCATTCTGGTGATACACTAGTTGTCTTTCTGAGTCATAGAACAGCAGCTTTATCAATAAACCCTTGAAACTACGACTGGAGATCTGCTTGTTATATACAGTATAATATTTTTTTGTTACTCTAAATATTATTTCATTCTTCAGCATTCATCTAGTTTAATTCAGGATACTGCAGGAGGCCTAAACAGTGGGGGTAGAGCTATATTCATCCAATGCATAGTTGGCTACGGCAGGGATATAGCATATACAAGCACAGATATATACAGTGTTAACATGCAGCCCCAATAAAATGACTCTTAACATTTACAAATCTGTAATATCACACACAGAGTAATATCCATATATATATATATATCTCAACACTCAGCTACGTAACACAGACAGAGAACATGTAGAGATATGTAATAACATATATTAGTATAATTATACAGTGTAAGAATATAACCTACAGCTATATTACATGGATATATATGTAATACAACGCACAGGTATAATAACATACAGAGATACAAGAAAAATGTACATAAATACAAGCAAAAATATAACCTACAATAGTGGTGTTGGTAGGGTAATGGCACATGTGGTTAAATCATTGCTCTGTATTTGTTAGTGGCAGCTATGGAAGATACATTCACTGGTTTGTGGATATTTGTGGCACTTGGGGGTTCAATCCAGTGTTTGGTTGTGTATATATATTTCTCCTACATTGGTGTGTCCGGTCCACGGCTTCATCCTTACTTGTGGGATATTCTCATTCCCTACAGGAAGTGGCAAAGAGAGCACAACAGCAGAGCTGTCCATATAGCTCCCCCTCTAGCTCCGCCCCCCAGTCATTCTCTTTGCCGCTCTGTACAAGTAGCATCTCCACGGGGGTGGTAAAGAGTATGTGGTGTTAGTTGTAGTTTTTTATTTTTTCTATCAATAATTTTTACAAAGGTGTTAGGATCCCTTCTAGCAGTGCTAAGGCCAAGGGGCATTGTGGTAGCACCTTACCTAGACAACATCTTAATTCAGGCATCGTCCTTCCAAGCCTTCCCAAGTTCTCACAGGTGGAAGGTGAACGTAGAAAGAAGTTCTCTGTCCCCGGTCACTAGGGTTCCCTTCCTGGGAACAATAATAGACTGGGTAGAAATGAAAATCTTTCTGACGGAGGTCAGGAAGTCAAAACTTTCAAATGCTTGTCGAGTTCTTCATGCCATTCCTCAGCCTTCTGTGGCTCAGTGCATGGAGGTAATCGGTCTAATGGTTGCGGCAATGGACATAGTCCCTTTTGCCAGAATTCATCTAAAGACCATTGCAACTGTGCATGCTCAAGCAGTGGAATGGGGATTATGCAGATTTGTCTCCCCAGATACAAATGGACCAGGAAACCAGAGACTCGCTCCTCTGGTGGTTGTCTCAGGATCACCTGTCTCAGGAAATGAGTTTCCGCAGAGCAGAGTGGATCATTGTCACGACCGACGCCAGTCTCTTAGGATGGGGCGCGGTCTGGGACTCCCTGAAAGCTCAGGGTCTATGGTCCTGGGAAGAATCTCTTCTCCCGATAAACATTTGGGAACTGAGAGCGATATTCAATGCGCTCCTGGCTTGGCCTCAACTAGAGGAGGCCAAATTCATAAGATTTCAGTCGGACATCATGACGACTGTAGCGTACATCAATCATCAAGGAGGAACAAAGAGTTTCCTGGCGATGAGAGAAGTATCCAAGATCATCAAATGGGCGGAGGATCACTCCTGCCATCTATCTGCAATTCACATCCCAGGAGTAGACAACTGGGAGGCGGATTATCTGAGTCGTCAGACTTTCCATCCGGGGGTGTGGGAACTTCACCCGGAGGTTTTTGCCCAGTTAACTCAACTATGGGGCATTCCAGATCTGGATCTGATGGCGTCACGTCAGAACTCCAAGGTTCCACGCTACGGGTCCAGGTACAGGGATCCCAAGGCGATATTGGTAGATGCCTTAGTGGCGCCTTGGTCGTTCAATCTATTCTCCTCCCCAGGCTAGTAGCCAGGATCAAACAGGAGAAGGCTTCGATAATTCTAATAGCTCCTGCATGGCCACGCAGGACTTGGTATGCAGACCTGGTGAATATGTCATCGGCTCCACCATGGAAGCTACCTTTGAGACAGAACCTTCTAGTACAAGGTCCATTCGAACATCCAAACCTAGTTTCTCTGCAACTGACTGCTTGGAAATTGAACGCTTGATTCTATCTAAGCGTGGGTTTTCGGAATCAGTTATAGATACTCTGGTTCAGGCTAGAAAGCCTGTAACCAGGAGAATTTACCATAAGATATGGCAGAAATATCTCTATTGGTGCGAATCCAAGGGTTACTCATGGAGTAAAATTAGGATTCCAAGGATTCTTTCCTTTCTCCAAGAGGGATTGGAGTAAGGTCTGTTAGCTAGTTCTTTAAAAGGACAGATATCTGCTCTGTCTTGTTGCATAGACGTCTGGCAGCCGTGCCAGATGTTCAGGCGTTTGTACAGGCGTTAGTCAGAATCAAGCCTGTCTACAGACCTGTGACTCCTCCATGGAGTCTAAATTTAGTTCTTTCAGTTCTTCATGGGGTTCCGTTTGAACCTTTACTTTCCATAGATATTAAGTCACTATCTTGGAAAAATTTTTGTTTTTGGTTGCTATTTCTTCTGCTAGAAGAGTTTCTGAATTGTCTGCTTTGCAGTGTAATTCACCCTATCTGGTGTTTCATACAGATAAGGTAGTTTTACGTACCAAGCCTGGTTTTCTTCCAATAGGAATATTAACCAGGAAATAGTTGTTCCTTCTCTGTGTCCTAATCCAGTTTCTAAAAAGGAACGTTTGTTACACAATCTAGATGTGGTTCGTGCTTTAAAATTCTATCTAGAAGCAACAAAGGATTTCAGACAGACATCTTCTTTGTTTGTCATCTATTCTGGTAAGAGAAGAGGTCAGAAAGCTACTACTACCTCTCTTTCCTTCTGGCTAAAAAAGCATCATCCGATTGGCTTATGAGACTGCTGGACGGCAGCCTCCTGAACGAATGGGCTTTCAAGAACGAGGCTTCTATTGAACAGATCTGTAAGGCAGTGACTTGGTCTTCACTGCATACTTTTGCCAAATTTTACAAATTCGATACTTATGCTTCTTCGGAGGCTATTTTTGGGAGAAAGGTTTTACAAGCAGTGGTGCCTTTCGTTTAGGTTACCTGACTTGCTCCCTCCCTTCATCCGTGTCCTAAAGCTTTGGTATTGGTTCCCACAAGTAAGGATGAAGCCGTGGACCGGACAAACCAATGTAGGAGAAAACAGAATTTATGTTTACCTGATAAATTTCTTTCTCCTACGGTGTGTCCGGTCCACGGCCCGACCTGGCTTTTAGTCAGGTTTAAATTTTTTGTTTTTGTACACTACAGTCACCACTGCACCCTATGGTTCTCCTTTTTCTCTTGACCGTCGGTCGAATGACTGGGGGGCGGAGCTAGAGGGGGAGCCATATGGACAGCTCTGCTGTTGTGCTCTCTTTGCCACTTCCTGTAGGGAATGAGAATATCCCACAAGTAAGGATGGAGCCGTGGACCGCACACACCGTAGGAGAAAGAAATTTATCAGGTAAACATAAATTCTGTTTTTGGGGTAAAGCAGGAATGGACTGGAGTGTATGGTGGGATTTTTGTGTGAGGGGATATTGACTGTACCCCCTGGTCTCTTGGCAACTTAGAAACATCCGTGACCTACAGAGATATAATAAAAACAGACATACAAATGCAGAGATAGCATAACTGGCATAGATACAATCAAGGTGTAATTCAGTGCTGCATAACACACCTGCAAAAGTGATTTAACCGCTTAATTGTCAGAAATGTTATGCAGACTTGAATTATCCTTTAAGTACCATAGACACTGGGCAATCAAGAGATTACATCAATGCTTTGAGTATGTTATGCTGCGTTAAATTAACCCTTTGATTGCCCTATGTGTCTACCGTAATCAAGCGGGTAATTCAAATAAAGTTACTTCTGCAGGTGTGTTATTCAGCAGTAATTAACCCCTTGATTGCCTAGTGTGTCTACGGTACTCTAGAAGCCTCTGCTCTATGTGTTTCTGACAAGCAAAAGGGTATATTTTTTATAGACTTTTTTTTTTTTATTGCTTTAGCCACTTGTCGGGCAAGATATGCACATGCAACAGTGAAAAATAACCTGGATTACCATAGACAGACGGGCTCAATCAATCTCTGCTGCATAACACTCAGGAATGCTCAAAAATAAAGAAGTCAGGCCTAAGAGACGTACTATCCGGTACACATTTGTTCTATTAAAAATGTTAGTAAATTTTCATTAAAGTGACAACATATTTTTTGTTGTTTAAAAAGATAATCCCTTTATTACCCATTCCCCCTGTTTTGCATAACCAACACAGTTATAATAATACAGTTTTTAACTCTGTGATTACCTTGTATCTAAGCCTCTGCAAACTGCCCCCTTATTTCTGTTCTTTTGACAGACTTGCATTTTAGCCAATCAGTGCTTACTCCTAGGTAACTTCACGTGCGTGAGGTCAATGTTATCTATATGACACACATGAACTAAAGCCCTCTACTGGTGAAAAACTGTCAAAATGGATTCACATAAGAGGCGGCCTTCAAGGGCTAAGAAATTAGCATATCAGCCTACCTAGGTTTATCTTTCAACTAAGAATACCAAGAGAACAATGCAAAATTGGTGATAAAAGTAAATAGGAAAGTTGTTGAAAATGACATGCCCTATTTGAATTATGAAAGTTTATTCTTGACTAGACTGTCCTTTTTAAGATGAGAAGATCTAGGTATATATTAGTGGTGATATCACTGGGTAAAATTACGAGTCCCACAATTTTTCTTTTATGATTCAGATAGAGCTGAAAAGTATACCTAGGTAGGCTTAGGAGCTGGGAGCTAGCTGCTGATTGGTGGCTGCACATGTATGTCAGTTGTCATTGGCTTACTGATATGGTCTGCTAGCTCCCAGTAGTGCATTGATCCACCTTCAAGTAAGGATACCAAGAGAATGAAGCAAAATTGATCATAGAAATAATTTGTAAAGTTGTTTAAAAACGTATGCTTTATTGGAATAATAAAATACATTTTTGGGGTTTCGTGTCTCTTTAATTATGTTTTCTATGTGTTTTCTTCCTAGCAGAGATTACTTGCAGCAGTAACACGCTTCACAGGGTGTGTCTTTTTGCATGCTTTCACTTTGTTGTACACCTAAAGACTTTGTTGTGGGAGGGATTAGTGTTAGGCTTCCATAGCTACCATGACAACCACCTAACAACAGATAATTCCCGCCTTACTCTGCATCCATTGGAAAGAAACAGCTGATGCTGCTTTCCGATTGGCTGTGCATGGCTGTCACAGGATCTACTCCTATTGACAAAACAAAGCTTCACAACGCTGTTCATAACTGTTGCTGCAACAAGTAATAAGTTCAATTCCTACAGTGTTGTTAGTTTATGCAATGTGTAAACTTATCTTCAGCCTATTAATGTAGACTGCACTCTCTCTCTCTCTCTTGCAGTACGTTACAAAAATGCCTCCTAAGCAGAAAGTAAAGTCCCAGAAAAAGAAGACGAAAAAAAAGAAGGATGTTTCAGGTGAGAGGATGCACATCAGGGTGTGATTTGGGTAGAAGGAGGAAGTATTTCAGATAAGTAGAGATACTTGCTATTTAAACATTGAGTACTCCTGTGTCATTTGTGATGAAGGATGTTTGCGGAGGGCAGTAACGTTGTCATTTTACTACACTGCCATTAAATGGTTTAGAGTAGACGGAGCATGCAATTTAAACAACCTTCCTTTTGACTTCTGTTATTTTGTTGAAAAATATAGCTAGGTAAGTACAGAAGCAGAAATGCACTGGTGGGAGCTAGCTGCTGATTGGTGGCTGCACATATATGCCATTGGCACACCTGATGTGTTCAGCTAGCTCCCAGCAGTGCATTGCTTCTTTAACAAATTATACCAAGAGAAGGAAGCAAAATAAATAATAGAAGTAAATTGGAAAGTTTATTAAAATTGTATTCTCTATCTGAATCATGAAAGAGAAAAGAATAGGTTTCATGTTTTTGTTTTGTGTGAGTTTTTTTGTTTTTGTTTTGCTTTAATACCCCTGTCGTGCACATTTATAACACAGATTTCTGTCCATCAGGTTCAGTCGAGGAGCGGTATCGCAGGGCAGCACTGGAGGTAGATGTCTTACAAGATCATCTAGGTAAACATATGAGTGGTTTGTTATGTGTTTATGGGGGCTGGGCCGAGGATAACGGAGTGTACTAGGAGGGGTTATGGCAGTGATACCAGTATGTAGTGAGTGGTAATGTACGTATGTATGGAAAGATGTGCCAACATGAACTGACAGGCTGATACCTAATGAGCGATAACAAACCCGATATAGCAGTATATACTGAATGGTTTGTTGCCAGAGATACAAGTATATAGTGAGAGACTATGTGGCAAATACTCCAGCAAGTACTAAGCATACCAGTATATACAGAGAGATTGTGTGCACAGATGCCAGCAGACATTAAGCAGTTTGATTCCAGAATTAGAAGCAGATACTGAGTGGCTTGGTTGCAGAGATGCCACTATTTAATGAGTAGTTTTTTTACCCTACATACCAGCATGTACTGAAGGCTGTGTGCTAGGTATACCAGTATGTACGGAAAGGCTGTGTGCTAGGTATACCAGTATGTACTGAAAGGCTGTGTGCTAGGTATACCAGTATGTACTGAAGACTGTGTGCTAGGTATACTAGTGTGTACTGAAGGCTGTGTGCTAGGTATACTAGTATGTACTAAAAGGCTGTGTGCTAGGTATACCAGCATGTACTGAAGGCTGTGTGCTAGGTATACCAGTATGTACGGAAAGGCTGTGTGCTAGGTATACTAGTGTGTACTGAGGCTGTGTGCTAGGTATACCAGTATGTACGGAAAGGCTGTGTGCTAGGTATACTAGTGTGTACTGAGGCTGTGTGCTAGGTATACTAGTGTGTACTGAAGGCTGTGTGCTAGATATACTAGTGTGTACTGAAGGCTGTGTGCTAGGTATACCAGTATGTACGGAAAGGCTGTGTGCTAGGTATACCAGTATGTACTGAAGGCTGTGTGCTAGGTATACTAGTATGTACTAAAAGGCGGTGTGCTAGGTATACCAGTATGTACTGAAGGCTGCATGCTAGGTATACTAGTGTGTACTGAAGGTTGTGTGCTAGGTATACTAGTATGTACTGAATGCTGTGTGCTAGGTATACTAGTGTGTACTGAAAGGCTGTGTGCTAGGTATGCTAGTGTGTACTGAAAGGCTGTGTGCTAGGTATACCAGTATGTACTGAAGTCTGTGTGCTAGGTATACTAGTGTGTACTGAAAGGCTGTGTGCTAGGTATACCAGTATGTACTGAAAGGCTGTGTACTGAAGGCTGTGTGCTAGGTATACTAGTGTGTACTGAAGTCTGTGTGCTAGGTATACTAGTGTGTACTGAAGGCTGTGTGCTAGGTATACTAGTGTGTACTGAAGTCTGTGTGCTAGGTATACTAGTGTGTACTGATGGCTGTGTGCTAGGTATACTAGTGTGTACTGATGGCTGTGTGCTAGGTATACCAGTATGTACTGAAAGACTGTGTGCTAGTATACCAGTGTGTACTGAAGGCTGTGTGCTAGGTATACTAGTGTATACTGAAGGCTGTGTGCTAGGTATACTAGTGTGTACTGAAGGCTGTGTGCTAGGTATACCAGTGTGTACTGAAGGCTGTGTTCTTGATATACTAGTGTGTACTGAAGGCTGTGTGCTAGGTATACCAGTATGTACTGAAAGGCTGTGTGCTAGGTATACCAGTATGTACTGAAGGCTGTGTGCTAGGTATACCAGTATGTACTGAAAGGCTGTGTGCTAGGTATACCAGTGTGTACTGAAAGGCTGTGTGCTAGGTATACCAGTGTGTACTGAAAGGCTGTGTTCTAGGTATACTAGTATGTACTGAAGGCTGTGTGCTAGGTATACCAGTGTGTACTGAAAGGCTGTGTGCTAGGTATACCAGTGTGTACTGAAAGGCTGTGTTCTAGGTATACTAGTGTGTACTGAAGGCTGTGTGCTAGGTATACTAGTGTGTACTGATGGCTGTGTGCTAGGTATACCAGTATGTACTGAAGGTTGTGTGCTAGGTATACCAGTATGTACTGAATGGCTGTGTGCTAGGTATACCAGTATGTACTGAAAGGATGTGTGCTAGGTATACCAGTATGCACTGAAAGGCTGTGTGCTAGGTATACCAGTATGTACTGAAAGGCTGTGTGCTAGGTATACCAGTATGTACTGAAAGGCTGTGTGCTAGGTATACCAGTATGTACTGAAAGGCTGTGTGCTAGGTATACTAGTGTGTACAGAAGTCTGTGTGCTAGGTATACTAGTGTGTACTGAACGCTGTGTGCTAGGTATACCAATATGTACTGAAGGCTGTGTGCTAGGTATACCAATATGTACTGAAGGCTGTGTGCTAGGTATACCAATATGTACTGAAGGCTGTGTGCTAGGTATACTAGTGTGTACTGAACGCTGTGTGCTAGGTATACCAATATGTACTGAAGGCTGTGTGCTAGGTATACCAATATGTACTGAAGGCTGTGTGCTAGGTATACTAGTGTGTACTGAAGGCTGTGTGCTTGGTATACCAGTGTGTACTGAAGGCTGTGTGCTAGGTATACCAGTGTGTACGGAAAGGCTGTGTGCTAGATATACAAGTATGCACTGAAGGCTGTGTGCTAGGTATACCAGTGTGTACTGAAAGGCTGTGTGCTAGGTATACTAGTGTGTACTGAAAGGCTGTGTGCTAGGTATACTAGTGTGTACTGAAGGCTGTGTGCTAGGTATAACAGTGTGTACTGAAGGCTGTGTGCTAAGTATACCAGCATGTACTGAAGGCTGTGTGCTAGGTATACCAATATGTACTGAAGGCTGTGTGCTAGGTATACTAGTGTGTACTGAAGGCTATTTGCTAAGTATACCAGTATGTACTGGAGACTGTGTGCTAGGTATACTAGTGTGTACTGAAGGCTGTGTGCTAGATATACCAGTATGTATGGAAAGGCTGTGTGCTAGGTATACCAGTATGTACTGAAAGCTGTGTGCTAGGTATACCAGTATGTACTGAAAGCTGTGTGCTAGGTATACCAGTATGTACTGAAAGGCTGTGTGCTAGGTATACCAGTATGTACTGAAGGCTGTGTGCTAGGTATACCAGTATGTACTGAAGGCTGCGTGCTAGGTATACTAGTGTGTACTGAAGGCTGCGTGCTAGGTATACTAGTGTGTACTGAAGGCTGTATGCTAGGTATACCAGTATGTACTGAAGTCTGTGTGCTAGGTATACTAGTGTGTACTGTAGTCTGTGTGCTAGGTATACTAGTGTGTACTGAAGTCTGTGTGCTAGGTATACTAGTGTGTACTGAAGTCTGTGTGCTAGGTATACTAGTGTGTACTGAAGGCTGTGTGCTAGGTATACTAGTGTGTACTGAAGGCTGTGTGCTAGGTATACTAGTGTGTACTGAAGGCTGCGTGCTAGGTATACTAGTGTGTACTGAAGTCTGTGTGCTAGGTATACTAGTGTGTACTGAAGGCTGCGTGCTAGGTATACTAGTGTGTACTGAAGTCTGTGTGCTAGGTATACCAGTGTGTACTGAAGTCTGTGTGCTAGGTATACTAGTGTGTACTGAAGTCTGTGTGCTAGGTATACTAGTGTGTACTGAAGGCTGCATGCTAGGTATACTAGTGTGTACTGAAGTCTGTGTGCTAGGTATACTAGTGTGTACTGAAGTCTGTGTGCTAGGTATACTAGTGTGTACTGAAGTCTGTGTGCTAGGTATACTAGTGTGTACTGAAGTCTGTGTGCTAGGTATACTAGTGTGTACTAAAGTCTGTGTGCTAGGTATACCAGTATGTACTGAAAGGCTGTGTGCTAGGTATACCAGTGTGTACTGAAGGCTGTGTGCTAGGTATACTAGTGTGTACTGAAGGCTGTGTGCTAGGTATACTAGTGTGTACTGAAGGCTGTGTGCTAGGTATATTAGTGTGTACTGATGACTGTGTGCTAGGTATACTAGTGTGTACTGAAGTCTGTGTGCTAGGTATACTAGTGTGTACTGATGGCTGTGTGCTAGGTATACTAGTGTGTACTGAAGGCTGTGTGCTAGGTATACTAGTATGTACTTAAGGCTGCGTGCTAGGTATACTAGTGTGTACTGAAAGGCTGTGTGCTAGGTATACCAGTATGTACTGAAAGGCTGTGTGCTAGGTATACTAGTATGTACTGAAAGGCTGTGTGCTAGGTATACCAGTATGTACTGAAAGGCTGTGTGCTAGGTATACCAGTATGTACTGAAAGGCTGTGTGCTAGGTATACTAGTGTGTACTGATGGCTGTGTGCTAGGTATACTAGTGTGTACTGAAGGCTGTGTGCTAGGTATACTTGTGTGTACTGAAGGCTGTGTGCTAGGTATACTAGTGTGTACTGAAGGCTGTGTGCTAGGTATACTAGTGTGTACTGATGGCTGTGTGCTAGGTATACTAGTGTGTACTGATGACTGTGTGCTAGGTATACTAGTGTGTACTGAAGGCTGTGTGCTAGGTATACCAGTGTGTACTGAAGGCTGTGTGCTAGGTATACCAGTATTTACTGAAAGGCTGTGTGCTAGGTATACCAGTATGTACTGAGGCTGTGTGCTAGGTATATCAGTATGTACTGAGGCTGTGTGCTAGGTATATCAGTATGTACTGAAAGGCTGTGTGCTAGGTATACCAGTATGTACTGAAGGCTGTGTGCTAGGTATACCAGTATGTACTGAAAGGCTGTGTGCTAGGTATACTAGTGTGTACTGATGGCTGTGTGCTAGGTATACTTGTGTGTACTGAAGTCTGTGTGCTAGGTATACTAGTGTGTACTGAAGTCTGTGTGCTAGGTATACTAGTGTGTACTGAAGTCTGTGTGCTAGGTATACTAGTGTGTACTGATGGCTGTGTGCTAGGTATACTAGTGTGTACTGAAGGCTGTGTGCTAGGTATACCAGTGTGTACTGAAGGCTGTGTGCTAGGTATACCAGTATGTACTGAAAGGCTGTGTGCTAGGTATACCAGTATGTACTGAGGCTGTGTGCTAGGTATATCAGTATGTACTGAGGCTGTGTGCTAGGTATATCAGTATGTACTGAGGCTGTGTGCTAGGTATACCAGTATGTACTGAGGCTGTGTGCTAGGTATACCAGTATTTACTGAGGCTGTGTGCTAGGTATACCAGTATGTACTGAGGCTGTGTGCTAGGTATACTGTACTAGTATGTACTGAAAGGCTGTGTGCTAGGTATACTAGTGTGTACTGAAGGCTGTGTGCTAGGTATACTAGTGTGTACTGAAGGCTGTGTGCTAGGTATACTAGTGTGTACTGAAGTCTGTGTGCTAGGTATACTAGTGTGTACTGAAGTCTGTGTGCTAGGTATACCAGTGTGTACTGAAGTCTGTGTGCTAGGTATACTAGTGTGTACTAAAGTCTGTGTGCTAGGTATACCAGTATGTACTGAAAGGCTGTGTGCTAGGTATACTAGTGTGTACTGAAGGCTGTGTGCTAGGTATATTAGTGTGTACTGATGACTGTGTGCTAGGTATACTAGTGTGTACTGAAGTCTGTGTGCTAGGTATACTAGTGTGTACTGAAGTCTGTGTGCTAGGTATACTAGTGTGTACTGAAGGCTGTGTGCTAGGTATACTAGTGTGTACTGAAGGCTGTGTGCTAGGTATACTAGTGTGTACTGAAGTCTGTGTGCTAGGTATACTAGTGTGTACTGAAGTCTGTGTGCTAGGTATACTAGTGTGTACTGAAGTCTGTGTGCTAGGTATACTAGTGTGTACTAAAGTCTGTGTGCTAGGTATACCAGTATGTACTGAAAGGCTGTGTGCTAGGTATACTAGTGTGTACTGAAGGCTGTGTGCTAGGTATACTAGTGTGTACTGAAGGCTGTGTGCTAGGTATATTAGTGTGTACTGATGACTGTGTGCTAGGTATACTAGTGTGTACTGAAGTCTGTGTGCTAGGTATACTAGTGTGTACTGATGGCTGTGTGCTAGGTATACTAGTGTGTACTGAAAGGCTGTGTGCTAGGTATACCAGTATGTACTGAAGGCTGTGTGCTAGGTATACCAGTATGTACTGAAAGGCTGTGTGCTAGGTATACCAGTATGTACTGAGGCTGTGTGCTAGGTATATCAGTATGTACTGAGGCTGTGTGCTAGGTATATCAGTATGTACTGAAAGGCTGTGTGCTAGGTATACCAGTATGTACTGAAGGCTGTGTGCTAGGTATACCAGTATGTACTGAAGTCTGTGTGCTAGGTATACTAGTGTGTACTGATGGCTGTGTGCTAGGTATACTAGTGTGTACTGAAGGCTGTGTGCTCGGTATACTAGTATGTACTTAAGGCTGCGTGCTAGGTATACTAGTGTGTACTGAAAGGCTGTGTGCTAGGTATACCAGTATGTACTGAAAGGCTGTGTGCTAGGTATACTAGTATGTACTGAAAGGCTGTGTGCTAGGTATACCAGTATGTACTGAAAGGCTGTGTGCTAGGTATACCGGTATGTACTGAAAGGCTGTGTGCTAGGTATACTAGTGTGTACTGATGGCTGTGTGCTAGGTATACTAGTGTGTACTGAAGGCTGTGTGCTAGGTATACTTGTGTGTACTGAAGTCTGTGTGCTAGGTATACTAGTGTGTACTGAAGTCTGTGTGCTAGGTATACTAGTGTGTACTGATGGCTGTGTGCTAGGTATACTAGTGTGTACTGATGGCTGTGTGCTAGGTATACTAGTGTGTACTGAAAGGCTGTGTGCTAGGTATACCAGTATGTACTGAAGGCTGTGTGCTAGGTATACCAGTATGTACTGAAAGGCTGTGTGCTAGGTATACCAGTATGTACTGAGGCTGTGTGCTAGGTATATCAGTATGTACTGAGGCTGTGTGCTAGGTATATCAGTATGTACTGAAAGGCTGTGTGCTAGGTATACCAGTATGTACTGAAGGCTGTGTGCTAGGTATACCAGTATGTACTGAAAGGCTGTGTGCTAGGTATACTAGTGTGTACTGATGGCTGTGTGCTAGGTATACTAGTGTGTACTGATGGCTGTGTGCTAGGTATACTAGTGTGTACTGAAGTCTGTGTGCTAGGTATACTAGTGTGTACTGAAGTCTGTGTGCTAGGTATACTAGTGTGTGCTGAAGTCTGTGTGCTAGGTATACTAGTGTGTACTGATGGCTGTGTGCTAGGTATACTAGTGTGTACTGAAGGCTGTGTGCTAGGTATACTAGTGTGTACTGAAGGCTGTGTGCTAGGTATACTAGTGTGTACTGAAGGCTGTGTGCTAGGTATACCAGTGTGCACTGAAGGCTGTGTGCTAGGTATACCAGTATGTACTGAAAGGCTGTGTGCTAGGTATACCAGTATGTACTGAGGCTGTGTGCTAGGTATACCAGTATTTACTGAGGCTGTGTGCTAGGTATACCAGTATGTACTGAGGCTGTGTGCTAGGTATACTGTACTAGTATGTACTGAAAGGCTGTGTGCTAGGTATACTAGTGTGTACTGAAGGCTCTGTGCTAGGTATACTAGTGTGTACTGAAGGATGTGTGCTAGGTATACTAGTGTGTACTGAAGGCTGTGTGCTAGGTATACTAGTGTGTTCTGAAGTCTGTGTGCTAGGTATACTAGTGTGTACTGAAGTCTGTGTGCTAGGTATACCAGTGTGTACTGAAGTCTGTGTGCTAGGTATACTAGTGTGTACTAAAGTCTGTGTGCTAGGTATACCAGTATGTACTGAAAGGCTGTGTGCTAGGTATACTAGTGTGTACTGAAGGCTGTGTGCTAGGTATACTTGTGTGTACTGAAGGCTGTGTGCTAGGTATATTAGTGTGTACTGATGACTGTGTGCTAGGTATACTAGTGTGTACTGAAGTCTGTGTGCTAGGTATACTAGTGTGTACTGATGGCTGTGTGCTAGGTATACTAGTGTGTACTGAAGGCTGTGTGCTAGGTATACTAATATGTACTTAAGGCTGCGTGCTAGGTATACTAGTGTGTACTGAAAGGCTGTGTGCTAGGTATACCAGTATGTACTGAAAGACTGTGTGCTAGGTATACTAGTGTGTACTGAAAGGCTGTGTGCTAGGTATACTAGTGTGTACTTAAAGGCTGTGTGCTAGGTATACCAGCATGTACTGAAAGGCTGCGTGCTAGGTATACCAGTATGTACTGAAAGCTGTGTGCTAGGTATACCAGTATGTACTGAAAGCTGTGTGCTAGGTATACTAGTGTGTACTGAAAGGCTGTGTGCTAGGTATACCAGTATGTACTGAAAGGCTGTGTGCTAGGTATACTAGTGTGTACTGAAAGGCTGTGTGCTAGGTATACCAGTATGTACTGAAAGGCTGTGTGCTAGGTATACCAGTATGTACTGAAAGGCTGTGTGCTAGGTATACCAGTATGTACTGAATGGCTGTGTGCTAGGTATACTAGTGTGTACTGATGGCTGTGTGCTAGGTATACTAGTGTGTACTGAAGGCTGTGTGCTAGGTATACTTGTGTGTACTGAAGGCTGTGTGCTAGGTATACTAGTGTGTACTGAAGTCTGTGTGCTAGGTATACTAGTGTGTACTGATGGCTGTGTGCTAGGTATACTAGTGTGTACTGATGGCTGTGTGCTAGGTATACTAGTGTGTACTGATGGCTGTGTGCTAGGTATACTAGTGTGTACTGAAGGCTGTGTGCTAGGTATACCAGTGTGTACTGAAAGGCTGTGTGCTAGGTATACCAGTATGTACTGAGGCTGTGTGCTAGGTATATCAGTATGTACTGAGGCTGTGTGCTAGGTATATCAGTATGTACTGAAAGGCTGTGTGCTAGGTATACCAGTATGTACTGAAGGCTGTGTGCTAGGTGTACCAGTATGTACTGAAAGGCTGTGTGCTAGGTATACTAGTGTGTACTGATGGCTGTGTGCTAGGTATACTAGTGTGTACTGAAGGCTGTGTGCTAGGTATACTTGTGTGTACTGAAGGCTGTGTGCTAGGTATACTAGTGTGTACTGAAGGCTGTGTGCTAGGTATACTAGTGTGTACTGAAGTCTGTGTGCTAGGTATACTAGTGTGTACTGATGGCTGTGTGCTAGGTATACTAGTATGTACTGAAGGCTGTGTGCTAGGTATACCAGTATGTACTGAAGGCTGTGTGCTAGGTATACCAGTGTGTACTGAAGGCTGTGTGCTAGGTATACCAGTGTGTACTGAAGGCTGTGTGCTAGGTATACCAGTGTGTACTGAAGGCTGTGTGCTAGGTATATCAGTATGTACTGAGGCTGTGTGCTAGGTATATCAGTATGTACTGAGGCTGTGTGCTAGGTATACCAGTATTTACTGAGGCTGTGTGCTAGGTATACCAGTATTTACTGAGGCTGTGTGCTAGGTATACCAGTATTTACTGAGGCTGTGTGCTAGGTATACCAGTATGTACTGAGGCTGTGTGCTAGGTATACTGTACTAGTATGTACTGAAAGGCTGTGTGCTAGGTATACTAGTGTGTACTGAAGGCTGTGTGCTAGGTATACTAGTGTGTACTGAAGGATGTGTGCTAGGTATACTAGTGTGTACTGAAGGCTGTGTGCTAGGTAAATTAGTGTGTACTGAAGGCTGTGTGCTAGGTATACTAGTGTGTACTGAAGGCTTTGTGCTAGGTATACTAGTGTGTACTGAAGGCTTTGTGCTAGGTATACTAGTGTGTACTGAAGGCTGTGTGCTAGGTATACTAGTGTGTACTGAAGGCTTTGTGCTAGGTATACTAGTGTGTACTGAAGGCTGTGTGCTAGGTATACTAGTGTGTACTGAAGGCTGTGTGCTAGGTATACTAGTGTGTACTGAAGGCTGTGTGCTAGGTATACTAGTGTGTACTGAAAGGCTGTGTGCTAGGTATACTAGTGTGTAATGATGGCTGTGTGCTAGGTATACTAGTGTGTACTGATGGCTGTGTGCTAGGTATACTAGTGTGTACTGAAGGCTGTGTGCTAGGTATACCAGTGTGTACTGAAGGCTGTGTGCTAGGTATACCAGTATGTACTGAAAGGCTGTGTGCTAGGTATACTAGTGTGTACTGAAAGGCTGTGTGCTAGGTATACCAGTATGTACTGAAAGGCTGTGTGCTAGGTATACTAGTGTGTACTGATGGCTGTGTGCTAGGTATATCAGTATGTACTGAGGCTGTGTGCTAGGTATATCAGTATGTACTGAAAGGCTGTGTGCTAGGTATACCAGTATGTACTGAAGGCTGTGTGCTAGGTGTACCAGTATGTACTGAAAGGCTGTGTGCTAGGTATACTAGTGTGTACTGATGGCTGTGTGCTAGGTATACTAGTGTGTACTGATGGCTGTGTGCTAGGTATACTAGTGTGTACTGAAGGCTGTGTGCTAGGTATACTTGTGTGTACTGAAGGCTGTGTGCTAGGTATACTAGTGTGTACTGAAGGCTGTGTGCTAGGTATACTAGTGTGTACTGAAGTCTGTGTGCTAGGTATACTAGTGTGTACTGATGGCTGTGTGCTAGGTATACTAGTATGTACTGAAGGCTGTGTGCTAGGTATACCAGTATGTACTGAAGGCTGTGTGCTAGGTATACCAGTGTGTACTGAAGGCTGTGTGCTAGGTATACCAGTGTGTACTGAAGGCTGTGTGCTAGGTATACCAGTGTGTACTGAAGGCTGTGTGCTAGGTATACCAGTATGTACTGAAAGGCTGTGTGCTAGGTATACCAGTATGTACTGAGGCTGTGTGCTAGGTATATCAGTATGTACTGAGGCTGTGTGCTAGGTATATCAGTATGTACTGAGGCTGTGTGCTAGGTATACCAGTATTTACTGAGGCTGTGTGCTAGGTATACCAGTATTTACTGAGGCTGTGTGCTAGGTATACCAGTATGTACTGAGGCTGTGTGCTAGGTATACTGTACTAGTATGTACTGAAAGGCTGTGTGTACTGAAGGCTGTGTGCTAGGTATACTTGTGTGTACTGAAGGCTGTGTGCTAGGTATACTAGTGTGTACTGAAGTCTGTGTGCTAGGTATACTAGTGTGTACTGATGGCTGTGTGCTAGGTATACTAGTATGTACTGAAGGCTGTGTGCTAGGTATACCAGTATGTACTGAAGGCTGTGTGCTAGGTATACCAGTGTGTACTGAAGGCTGTGTGCTAGGTATACCAGTGTGTACTGAAGGCTGTGTGCTAGGTATACCAGTGTGTACTGAAGGCTGTGTGCTAGGTATACCAGTATGTACTGAAAGGCTGTGTGCTAGGTATACCAGTATGTACTGAGGCTGTGTGCTAGGTATATCAGTATGTACTGAGGCTGTGTGCTAGGTATATCAGTATGTACTGAGGCTGTGTGCTAGGTATACCAGTATTTACTGAGGCTGTGTGCTAGGTATACCAGTATTTACTGAGGCTGTGTGCTAGGTATACCAGTATTTACTGAGGCTGTGTGCTAGGTATACCAGTATGTACTGAGGCTGTGTGCTAGGTATACTGTACTAGTATGTACTGAAAGGCTGTGTGCTAGGTATACTAGTGTGTACTGAAGGCTGTGTGCTAGGTATACTAGTGTGTACTGAAGGATGTGTGCTAGGTATACTAGTGTGTACTGAAGGCTGTGTGCTAGGTATACTAGTGTGTACTGAAGGCTGTGTGCTAGGTATACTAGTGTGTACTGAAGGCTTTGTGCTAGGTATACTAGTGTGTACTGAAGGCTTTGTGCTAGGTATACTAGTGTGTACTGAAGGCTGTGTGCTAGGTATACTAGTGTGTACTGAAGGCTTTGTGCTAGGTATACTAGTGTGTACTGAAGGCTGTGTGCTAGGTATACTAGTGTGTACTGAAGGCTGTGTGCTAGGTATACTAGTGTGTACTGAAGGCTGTGTGCTAGGTATACTAGTGTGTACTGAAAGGCTGTGTGCTAGGTATACTAGTGTGTACTGAAGGCTTTGTGCTAGGTATACTAGTGTGTACTGAAGGCTGTGTGCTAGGTATACTAGTGTGTACTGAAGGCTGTGTGCTAGGTATACTAGTGTGTACTGAAGGCTGTGTGCTAGGTATACTAGTGTGTACTGAAGGCTGTGTGCTAGGTATACTAGTGTGTACTGATGGCTGTGTGCTAGGTATACTAGTATGTTCTGAAGGCTGTGTGCTAGGTATACTAGTGTGTACTGAAGGCTGTGTGCTAGGTATACTAGTGTGTACTGAAGGCTGTGTGCTAGGTATACTAGTGTGTACTGAAGGCTTTGTGCTAGGTATACTAGTGTGTACTGAAGGCTGTGTGTTAGGTATACTAGTGTGTGCTAGGTATACTAGTGTGTACTGAGGGCTGTGTGCTAGGTATACTAGTGTGTGCTAGGTATACTAGTGTGTACTGAAGGCTGTGTGCTAGGTATACTAGTGTGTACTGAAGGCTGTGTGCTAGGTATACTAGTATGTACTGAAGGCTGTGTGCTAGGTATACCAGTATGTACTGAAGGCTGTGTGCTAGGTATACCAGTATGTACTGAAGGCTTTGTGCTAGGTATACTAGTGTGTACTGAAGGCTGTGTGCTAGGTATACTAGTGTGTACTGAAGGCTTTGTGCTAGGTATACTAGTGTGTACTGAAGGCTTTGTGCTAGGTATACTAGTATGTGATGCTGTGTGAGCAGTACCAATTTCTATGAGTGCAAGGGGTACTAGATGCTATGTACTTAGTGGTGCTGCTCTGGGATACTATCTTTTTTGTACCCAGTGGTTCTGTGACATGTTGTGCCAATGATATAAGCTGCTTTGTACCAAGTTGGGAAATGCTAGTTATACCAGTTCCTGTTTATTGAGAGGTGCTGTGCCAGTGATGCCAGCTGCTTTGTACTGTTTGGTGATGTGCATGCAATACCAACTGCCATTTACTAAATGGTTCCAGTGGTGAAGTAGTAACTGTGAATAAGGAATCACAATAGCGCAGTATAGCACAAAAGAAATCCATCAAACCTCCCAGGCGTATAATCAATCAAAATTTATTTAAGGAAAACCGTGCAAAAAAACATATAAAAAAAGTAAAACATACAATATGTCCCAACACCTGGAACAGATACAGGAATCGTCCTACGCGTTTCAGCAGATATTCGCCTTATTCATGGACATAATTTGCTCCACACCAACTTGTCTATTTAAACACACCCTTGTCATCAGGTGTAAGGGCTCCAGGTGCTAATTATTAAAGGGACAGACCTATAGCAACACTATGTAGAAATAAAGACAGACTATAAATGGCTAGTCATTGGGGGAAATTACAAAAAACAAGTATCAACAATGAATTGTTGATACTTGTTTTTTGTAATTTCCCCCAATGACTAGCCATTTATAGTCTGTCTTTATTTCTACATAGTGTTGCTATAGGTCTGTCCCTTTAATAATTAGCACCTGGAGCCCTTACACCTGATGACAAGGGTGTGTTTAAATAGACAAGTTGGTGTGGAGCAAATTATGTCCATGAATAAGGCGAATATCTGCTGAAACGCGTAGGACGATTCCTGTATCTGTTCCAGGTGTTGGGACATATTGTATGTTTTACTTTTTTTATATGTTTTTTTGCACAGTTTTCCTTAAATAAATTTTGATTGATTATACGCCTGGGAGGTTTGCTGGATTTCTTTTGTGCTATTGTTTGCTGTCTAACAACCAGCTCAAACCTCGGCGTCTTCCTGGACAAAGGCTTGGAATACCCGGTTTTGATACCGGCTGATGACGTCATCGCAAGCCGCCGGAGTGTGTCGTTTGGCATTTCATTGAAGGCATTTTACAGAGGCGGGTGTGCTCACAGAGTTTGGGACTTACCTGGTCACACAATTCAACAACGGCAGTCGAAGGTGCATAGTACCGGCCCGGGGACCCACAGAGTGGTGAACGATCCGGGGGCTGATTAGGCTGCTTAGTATCCGTTTGAATCTACTGGTGCTGGTGAGTTTTCACAATACCGCTCTGTATACTCTAAGGATTAATGCTGTTGGGCATATACACTATACAAGTCTGGAGCTGTCTAAAGGGGGATTTCTTGTGATTTAATAGCGCAGTATGTAGCACTACATGGAAAATACTTACAAGTAGTCGCATATCAGAAGATTTATTCCACGAATATGTAGCACACAGTAGATAGAGCTCTTTTTTCAGAAGACAAAAAATCTCTAATGATAAAAACATTTAAGAAAAACTTGCTCTTATGATTGTTTTGTTTTTTCATACGCTCTTGAAAAAGGCCTCCGAAAGCACCAAGCAAGTTTTTATTAAACTTTTTTATCATTAGAGCTTTTTTTGTTTTGTTTTTGCACAACTGGAGAATAAATCTTCTGTAAAACGAGCTGTATCTACTGTATCTGCGATGCTACATCTCTGGAATAAATCTTCTAATCTTTGAGATTTGATTCCTTGTGATTTTTTTCCCATGTAGCGCTTGTTTCTATATACAGCGCTATTGGGATTCCTTCTTCACCATTTCTATATCACTATTGGAAATCCATCCCGCTGGATCTGTGCCTCCTATCTTAAAGTTCTGTATATCTGTGTTTTTTCCGAAACACGGGGAGTACTGTTATTATATACTGAATATTTGTTTTACATTTTTGTTTGTATATTTCTTCATAACAACTTAAATAGTTTTATTTAATTAAAATAACAGCGTTATAGATTTGACTTTTACTTTTACTGCTTGCCTCTTCCTCCTCACACTTGCTCCTTGTGCAGATATATTCCGCTGCAAACAATCTTCTATTCATCAAGCTTCTTGAGATTTAGTAAGTTAATCCTCTGTACATACAATTGTAGGGGGACAATAGGATTAAAAGGACAGTAAAGACAAAATTAAACTTTCATTATTCAGGTAGCAGATGCAATTTCTAATGTACTTTTATGATCCAATTAGCTTAGTTCTCTTTCGTTGAAAAGCATACCTAGGTAGAGTCAGGAGCAACAGTACACTGCTGGGAACTAGCTGCTTCTTGGGGGCTGCATATATGTCTCTTGTCACTGGCTCACTCAATGTGTTCAGCTACCTCCCAGTAGTACAGTGCTGCTCATTCAAAAACAGATACCAAGAGAATGAAGCATATTCGAAAATAGAAGTAAATGTAAAAGTTGTTTAACTTGTATGCCGTATCTATATCATAAAGAATAATTAGGGTTTATGCTTATTTAAGGTCTATCTCTCAACTCTGTGTGTTTATTTTAGAACACTTTTGCTGTGAAGAAGAGGCGTTCTGTTTCTGCAGACACAGATTCACAGTTTTGAGAACTACAAAATAATATATGATAATATCTTCTAGATAGAAAAAAAAATGCCAAAAATAAACTTACAGAAACCAGTGGGAGAGCATGACATTGTGACTGAAGTAATGGAAATAATTCATAAAAAATAGAAACATTAAAGCCATGAATATACAGCCACGTGCTACATAAATAAAAGCAAATCCTTATTTCAGGATGAAGAACCCTTGTATTATAATGTATCTTAGATAGAAAACTTTATTTAGACAGATTTTACTCAAAAAGCATTTTATTTAAAAAAAAAATCATATTAGAATAAAAATAAATCTGATTTAAATTAAAAAACATCCTATTTAAATAATAAAAAACAAATCTTATTTTATATGTTTTTGAATCCTTTTTATTCACCCTGCTATGGACTGAGTGGTGCTGTGCCAAGGATGTAATCTACTATGTACCTAATGGTGCTGTGCCAGGGATGCCAGTTACTATGTACTGAGTGCTGCTGTGCCAGGGATACCAGTTACTATGTACTAAGTGGTGCTGATCCAGGGATGCCAGTTACTATGTACTGAGTGGTGCTGTGCCAGGGATACCAGTTACTATGTACTGAGTGCTGCTGTGCCAGGGATACCAGTTACTATGTACTAAGTGGTGCTGATCCAGGGATGCCAGTTACTATGTACTGAGTGGTGCTGTGCCAGGGATGCCAGTTACTATGTACTAAGTGGTGCTGATCCAGGGATGCCAGTTACTATGTACTGAGTGGTGCTGTGCCAGGGATACCAGTTACTATGTACTGAGTGCTGCTGTGCCAGGGATACCAGTTACTATGTACTAAGTGGTGCTGATCCAGGGATGCCAGTTACTATGTACTGAGTGGTGCTGTGCCAGGGATACCAGTTACTATGTACTAAGTGGTGCTGATCCAGGGATGCCAGTTACTATGTACTGAGTGGTGCTGTGCCAGGGATGCCAGTTACTATGTACTGAGTGGTGCTGATCCAGGGATGCCAGTTACTATGTACTGAGTGGTGCTGTGCCAGGGATACCAGTTACTATGTACTGAGTGGTGCTGTGCCAGGGATACCAGTTACTATTTACTGAGTGGTGCTGTGCCAGGGTTGCCAGTTACTATGTACTGAGTGGTGCTGTGCCAGGGATACCAGTTACTATGTAATGAGTGGTGCTGTGCCAGGGATACCAGTTACCATTTACTGAGTGGTGCTGTGCCAGTGTTGCCAGTTACTATGTACTCAGTGGTATTGTGCCAGGGATACCAGTTACTTTGTACTGAATGGTGCAGTGCCAGGGATACCAGTTACTATTTACTCAGTGATGCTGTGCCAGGAATGCCAGTTACTATGTACTGAGTGGTGCTGTGCCAGGGATACCAGCTACTATGTACTGAGTGGTGCTGTGCCAGGGATGTCAGTTACTATGTACTGAGTGGTTCTGTGCAAGGGTTGCCAGTTACTATGTATTGAGTTGTACTGAGCCCTTGATACAAGTTACTATGTAATGAATGGTGCTGTGCCAGGGTTGCCAGTTTCTATGTACTGAGTGGTGCTGTGCCAGGGAGAGCCGCTTTGCCAGGGATACCAGCCACTGTGTACATACATGGACAGTTCTAGAAGACCAGTATGTACTAAATGGTCTTGTGCCAGTGATTTCAGCAGCTACATACTGAGTGGTGCTGTACCAGGGATACCAGCTTCTAAGTGAGCTGTGCTGTGTCAGGGATACCAGTGTGTACTGTGCTTTGGATACCAGCTACTACATACCAAGTGATGCTGTGTAGAGTATATCAGCATCTATTTACTAAGGGGTGCTGTGCCAGAGATACCTGCTGGGATCTATTGGATGGTTTGGTGCCAGTGATACCAATACACACTGATCCAAGGATAACAGTACATACTGAATGGTTCTTTACCAGGGATACCATTATATAGATGTGCTATAAATATCAGCTGCTATGTACCGAGGGGTGTTGTTCACTAGCATCTATTTACTGAGCTGAGCTGTGCCAAGTATACCAATAGATGTTGAGCAGTAATGTAATGAATTAGGTATGATTGGTGTTCTAAACAGAATAGTTTGCCAGCCGGTAGTCGAGTAGGGACAGTGTAATATTGTAAATATTATAACATTTTCTGTTATTTATAAATTTTACTTATCCAAAACACAAATTAATTGCACTATTTAAGATATATTGATTACATGATAAATATGAGCAACAAACAATTAAAACCTATAATATTAGCTAATTTTATCTTAATATTGGCTTAAATTTTAGCCAGGTGACCAGAAAAATAAGCAGGTGATGCACCCATTAAATAGGTCCTGGGCAGTTCAGTGCAGAGATTTGCCATGTATCTTCACAACTCTGTCTTTCTCAGTGTGCCACTAATTATTTTATTAGTGTATTGTGATATGTATAGAGAGATGTTGCTGTATTGTGTATGTATAGAGAGATATGTTACTGTGTTGTGTGTGTGTGTGTGTATAGATAGATATGCTACTGTATTGTGTATGTATAGATAGATGTGTTAGTGTATTGTGTATGTATATATAGATATGCTACTGTATTGTCTGTGTATGTATAGATAGATATGTTAGTGTATTGTGTATGTATAGATTGATGTGTTACTGTATTGTGTATGTATAGATAGATGTGTTACTGTATTGTGTATGTATAGATTGATGTGTTACTGTATTGTGTATGTATAGATAGATGTGTTAGTGTATTGTGTATGTATATATAGATATGCTACTGTATTGTCTGTGTATGTATAGATAGATATGTTAGTGTATTGTGTATGTATAGGTATGTTATTGTATTGTGTATGTATAGATTGATGAGTTACTGTATTGTGTATGTATGTATAGAGATAATGTTACTGTGTTGTTTGTATACATAGATATGCTACTGTATTGTGTATGTATAGATAGATGTGTCACTGTATTGTGTATGTATAGATAGATGTGTTACTGTATTGTGTATGTATAGATAGATGTGTTACTGTATTGTGTATGTATAGATTGATGTGTTACTGTATTGTGTATGTATAGATAGATGTGTTAGTGTATTGTGTATGTATATATAGATATGCTATTGTATTGTCTGTGTATGTATAGATAGATATGTTAGTGCATTGTGTATGTTTATATAGATATGCTACTGTATTGTCTGTGTATGTATAGATAGATATGTTATTGTATTGTGTATGTATAGATTGATGTGTTACTGTATTGTGTGTGTATAGAGATAATGTTACTGTGTTGTTTGTATAGATAGATATGCTACTGTATTGTGTATGTATAGATAGATGTGTCACTGTATTGTGTATGTATAGAGAGATATGTTACTGTTTTGTGTATGTATAGATAAATGTGTTACTGTATTGTTTGTATAGAGAGATGTTACTGTATTGTGTGTGTGTATATATATATATATATATATATATATAGATAGATAGATAGATATAGATAAATGTGTTACTGTATTGTGTTTGTATAGAGAGAGATGTTATTGTATTGTGTATGTATAGAGGGATATGTTACTGTATTGTGTATGTATAGATATATGTGTTACTGTATTGTGTATGTATAGAGAGATATGTTACTGTATTGTGTATATATATAGAGAGATATGTTACTGTATTGTGTATGTATAGAGAGATGTGTTGGTGTATTGTGTATGTAGAGAGATATGCTACTGTATTGTGTATGTATAGAGAGATTTGTTACTGTATTGTGTATGTTTAGAGAGATGTGTTGGTGTATTGTGTCTTTATAGATAGATATGCTACTGTATTGTGTATGAATAGATAGATATATGAAACTGTATTGTGTATGTATAGAGTTGTTACTGTGTTGTGTATGTATAGATAGATATGCTACTGTATTGTGTATGTATAGAGATATGCTAATGTGTTGTGTATGTATATAGAGATGTTACTGTATTGTGTATGTATAGAGATATGTTACTGTGTTGTGTATGTTAGTGTATTGTGTATGTATAGAGAGATGTTACACAATACAGTAATATATCTCTCTATACATACACAATACAGTATGTATAGCTAGATATGCTACTGCATTGTGTATTTATAGATATGCTGCTGTATTGTGTATGTATAGATAGATATGTTACTGTGTTGTGTATGTATAGATAGATATGTTAGTGTATTGTGTATGTATAGATAGATATGTTAGTGTATTGTGTATGTATAGATAGATATGTTAGTGTATTGTGTATGTATAGATAGATATGTTACTGTGTTGTGTATGTATATATAGATATGTTAGTGTATTGTGTATGTATAGATAGATATGTTAGTGTATTGTGTATGTATAGATAGATATGTTAGTGTATTGTGTATGTATAGATAGATATGCTGCTGTATTTTGTATGTATAAATAGATATGTTACTGTATTGTGTATGTATAGAGAGATGTTAGTGTATTGTGTATTTATAGAGAGATGTTAGTGTATTGTGTATGTATAGAGAGATTTGTTACTGAATTGTGTATGTATAGAGTAATATGTTACTGTATGAATAGAACTGTGAATGACACTAGTTCTGCTCCTACTATCTGCTAAATCATGGGAATGCCCTTCTGCCTACAGCACTTCGCAGTCAGGTGACACGCCGGGCCCAGGAGCGAAGGGAGGAGCTGCAAGGGAAACTGCAGGATTTGCAGGGAGACCTGCAGGAGGAAAGAGATGAAAAACAAGCTATATACAGTGGTAAGGATCTCAAGGCTTTCCTGTGGCAGCACCCAGGAGGGTTATAGTCAAAGTATGGTAAGTGTGTGAAGCCCAAAAACTTGCTTTCTGGTAATTGAACAGCACAGCAACCTATTTGATATTCTAAATAAAACTAATACTGTACGATAGAGGGACTTAAAGATATTGCATATATACTTAGAGTGGGACATGAAGTAATTGCATATTTGTTTCCTAGAAATGACCCGTCAGCATCAAACCCTCGAACAACAGAGTACAGTGCGTATCCAAAACCTGGAGGGAGAGGTTGCAAAACTCAGGGAGGAGCTAGGTAACTATAAGAAGAGGGATCTCTCTTCTGCCTGTGTTTATATCTGTATATGTGTATGTGCTTGTATATTTACTCTATTAGACATATAAGATGCATCAAACCTGCAAGGTGCAAAGTAAAATAATATTTGGTGGCAAGTTAGCAACCACCATATACCACATGACAGTATGTGCAGTACACACAAGTGAATGCAATGAGGTCCATTGTGTGTAAATTAATGTTGCTGTAATGATTGGGCACAGATATTTTTCTTGTAAGGTGTATCCAGTCCACGGGTTCATCCATTACTTGTGGGATATTCTCCTTCCCAACAGGAAGTTGCAAGAGGACACCCACAGTAGAGCTGTCTATATAGCTCCTCTCCTAACTGCCACCCCCAGTCATTCTCTTGCAACTCTCGACAAGAAAGGAAGTATCAAGAGATATGTGGTGACTTAGTGTAGTTTTACCTTCAATCAAGAATTTGTTATTTTTAAACGGTACCGGTGTTGTACTGTTTTTCTCTCAGGCAGAAATTAGAAGAAGAGTTCTGCCTGGAGATTTGATGATCTTAGCGGTTTGTAACTAAGGTCCATTGCTGTTCTCACACATAACTGATGAATATGGGAAAACTTCAGTTGGGGGAACGGCCTGCAGATTACCTGCTTTGAGGTATGTTCAGTATTTTTATTTCTAGAGAGAGGAATACGTTCTAGAAAATGCTGACAGAGCCTTGTATATTTGAGGTAAGCCTGATGCAGTGATTTAACAGCGACTGGGATCATGCTTACATAACAGGGTAATACTCATGTTAATATTCATATTGCTTAGTGACAAAACGTTTACATGATTTCAAATAAATAGGACGTTTTTTCTCTGAGGGAGATAAGTCTTTATTTGGGGCCTAGTTTCCACTTGGCTAGTCAGATACTCCTAGGAGTATTTTCTTGAGGTCCCTCTGACATCCAGTACATGGTGGGAGGGGCCTATTTTAACGCTCTAACTGCACAGTTTTAATACAGACAGAGACATCCAGCTTCCCTAGAAGAGTCCTCTGGCATCTGAGAACCATTTCAAAGGGGTTATTTCTGCACAAAATCGTATTTAAGGGCAGGTAGGAGCCTCAGCAGAGCTGTGGCATGGTGCTCAATTGATTTTAACGTTTTTTAACGTTTTTCAATCCGGTTTGGGGCCTAAGGGGTTAATCATCCATTTGCAAGTGGGTGCAATGCTGCTTTAGTCCCTTATTCACACTGTAAAAATTTCAAAGATTTTACTGTATTTTTTCACTGTTTTGCAGTTTAAGTGTTAGTTTTTTTCTCTTAAAGGCACAGTAACGTTTTTGTTTAATTGCTGTTTCACCTTTATTAAAGTGTTTTCCAAGCTTGCTTGTCTCATTAGTAGTCTGTTAAACATGACTGACATAGAGGAAACTCCTTGTTCAATATGTTTGGAAGCCATTGTGGAACCCTCTCTTAGAATGTGTACCAAATGTACTGATATTTCTATAAACTATAAAGACCATATTATGGCGCTTAAAGATTAATCTCCAAGGGAAAAGAGGGAGATTATGCCATCTAACTCTCCCCATGTGTCAGAACCTATAACTCCTGCTCAAGTGACGCCAAGTACATCTAGCGCCTCTAATTCTTTTACCTTACAGGACATTGCGGCAGTTATGAATGCTACCCTCACAGAGGTATTCTCCAAACTGCCAGGGCTACAAGGAAAGCGAGACAGCTCTGGGGCTAGAATTAATACAGAGCTTTCTGACGCTTTATTGCCTGTGTCCGATATACCCTCACAATGCTCAGAAGCCGAGGCAGGTGAGCTTCTATCTGTGGGTGACATTTCAGACTCAGGGAAGGCGTTACTTCAGTCTGATTCTGAGATGACAGCGTTTAAATTTAAGCTTGAACACCTCCGCTTATTGCTTAGGGAGGTTTTAGCGACTCTTGAATGACTGTGACCCCATTGTGGTTCCAGAGAAATTGTGTAAAATGGACAAATACTTTGCAGTACCCGTTTACACCGATGTTTTTCCAGTCCCTAAGAGGTTTTCGGAAATTATTACTAAGGAATGGGATAGAGCAGGTGTGCCGTTCTCTCCCCCTCCTGCTTTTAAAAAGATGTTTCCCATAGATGCCACCATACGGGACTCGTGGCAGACAGTTCCTAAGGTGGAGGGAGCAGTCTCCACCCTAGCTAAGCGTACAACTATCCCCGTCGAGGACAGTTGTGCTTTCCTAGATCCTATGGATAAAAAAATTGGAGGGTCTCCTTAAGAAAAAAATTATACATCAAGGTTTTATTCTCCAGCCTCTTGCATGTATTGCCCCAGTTACTGCTGCAGCGGCTTTTTGGTTTGAGTCTCTTGAGGAGGCTCTACAGGTGGAGACCCCGTTAGACGATATTCTAGACAGGATTAAAGCTCTTAAATTAGCTAACTCCTTTATTTCTGACGCCATTTTTCATTTAGCCAAGCTAATGGCTAAGAATTCAGGTTTTGCCATTTTGGCGCGTAGGGTGCTATGGCTTAAGTCCTGGTCAGCAGACGATACTTCAAAGTCTAAGCTTCTTAACATCCCCTTCAAGGGACAGACCCTATTCGGGCCCGGTCTGAAGGAGATCATTTCTGATATTACTGGAGGAAAAGGTCACGCCCTTCCTCAGGATAGGTCGAATAAGTTAAGGACTAAACAGAATAATTTTCGTTCCTTTCGAAACTTCAAGAGTGGCGCAGCTTCAGTTTCCGTTAATGCAAAACAAGAGGGAAATTTCGCCCAGTCCAAACCATTCTGGAGACCTAACCAGGCTTGGAATAAGGGGAAGCAGGCCAAGAAACCTGCGGCTGCCTCTAAGACAGCATGAAGGAGTAGCCCCCGATCTGGGACCGGATCTAGTGGGGGGCAGACTCTCTCTCTTCGCCCAGGCTTGGGCAAGAGACGTCCAGGATCCCTGGGCATTAGAGATTGTTTCCCAGGGATATCTTCTGGACTTCAAAGCTTCATCTCCAAAGGGGAGATTTCATCTCTCACAATTATCTGTAAACCAGATAAAGAGAGAGGCATTCTTACGTTGTGTTCAAGACCTGCTGGTTATGGGAGTGATCCACCCAGTTCCAAAGCAGGAATAGGGGCAGGGCTTCTATTCAAATCTGTTTATAGTTCCCAAAAAAGAGGGAACTTTCAGACCAATCTTGGATCTCAAGATCCTAAACAAATTTCTCAGGGTCCCATCCTTCAAGATGGAGACTATCCGAACCATCCTCCCTATGATCCAGGAGGGTCAATATATGACTACCGTGGACTTAAAGGATGCTTATCTCCACATTCCGATTCACAGACATCATCATCAGTTCCTCAGGTTCGCCTTTTTAGACAGGCATTACCAGCACCAAGAATCTTTACGAAGGTTCTAGGGTCCCTACTGGCGGTTCTAAGGCCATGGGGCATAGCGGTGGCTCCTTACCTAGACTACATTCTGATACAGGCGTCGACTTTTCAAATCGCCAAGTCCCATACGGACATTGTTCTGGCCTTTCTGAGGTCTCACGGGTGGAAGGTGAACGAAGAAAAGAGTTCTCTCTCCCCTCTCACAAGAGTTTCCTTCCTAGGAACACTGATAGATTCAGTAGAAATGAATTTTTTTCTGACAGAGGTCAGGTTATCAAAACTTCTAACTTCCTGCCGTGCTCTTCATTCTACTTCTCGGCCTTCAGTGGCTCAGTGTATGGAAGTAATCGGCCTAATGGTAGCGGCAATGGACATAGTTCCGTTTGCCCGCCTACATCTCAGACCACTGCAACTTTGCATGCTCAATCAGTGGAATGGGGATTACACAGATTTGTCCCCTCTGCTAAATCTGGATCAAGAGACCAGGGATTCTCTTCTCTGGGGGTTCTCTCTGGTCCATCTGTCCAGGGGAATGAGTTTCCGCAGGCCAGAGTGGACTATAGTGACGACAGATGCCAGCCTTCTGGGCTGGGGCGCAGTCTGGAACTCCCTGAAGGCTCAGGGCTCGTGGTCTCAGGAGGAAGCCCTCCTTTCGATAAACATTCTGGAACTGAGAGCGATATTCAATGCTCTTCAGGCTTGGCCTCAACTAGCTGCGGTCAGGTTCATCAGATTTCAGTCGGACAATATCACGACTGTAGTCTATATCAACCATCAGGGGAGGACAAGAAGCCCCCTGGCAATGTTGGAGGTTTCAAAGATAATTCTATGGGCAGAGGTTCACTCTTGCCATCTCTCAGCTATCCATATCCCAGGAGTAGAGAACTGGGAGGCGGATTTTCTAAGTCGGCCGACTTTTCATCCGGGGGAGTGGGAGCTCCATCCGGAGGTATTTGCCCAGCTGATTCAACTATGGGGCAAACCAGAAGTGGATCTGATGGCGTCTCGTCAGAACGCCAAGCTTCCCTGTTACGGGTCCAGGTCAAGGGATCCCCAGGCAGCGCTGATAGATGCTCTAGCAGTGCCCTGGTCCTTCAGCCTGGCTTATGTGTTCCCACAATTTCCTCTCCTCCCTCGTCTGATTGCCAAGATCAAGCAGGAGAGAGCAGGACCTTCTACTCCAAGGTCCATTCAAACATCCATATCTAATTTCTCTGCGGCTGACTGCTTGGAGATTGAACGCTTGATTTTATCAAAACGTGGTTTCTCCGAGTCGGTCATTGATACCTTAATTCAGGCTCGAAAGCCTGTCACAAGGAAAATCTATCATAAGATATGGTGTAAATATCTTCATTGGTGTCAATCCAAGGGTTACTCATAGAGTAAAGTCAGGATTCGTAGGATATTATCTTTTCTCCAAGAAGGATTGGAGAAGGGATTGTCAGCTAGTTCCTTAAAGGGACAGAGTTCTGCTCTGTCTATTCTTTTGCACAAGCGTCTGGCAGATGTTCCAGAGGTTCAGGCGTTTTGTCAGGCTTTAGTTAGAATCAAGCCTGTGTTTAAACCTGTTGCTCCGCCATGGAGTTTAAATTTAGTTCTTAAAGTTCTTCAAGGGGTTCCATTTGAACCTCTGCATTCCATAGATATCAAGCTTTTATCTTGGAAAGTTCTGTTTTTGGTAGCTATCTCTTCGGCTCAATGAGTTTCAGAGTTATCTGCCTTACAGTGTAATTCCCCTTATCTGATATTCCATACAGATAAGGTAGTGTTGCGTACCAAACCTGGATTTCTTCCTAAGGTGGTATCTAATAAGAATATCAATCAGGAAATTGTTGTTCCGTCACTATGTCCTAATCCTTCTTCAAAGAAGGAACGTCTATTACACAACCTTAACGTGGTTCGTGCTTTAAAGTTTTATTTACAAGCTACTAAGGATTTTCATCAAACATCTGCATTGTTTGTTGTCTACTCTGGGCAGAGGAGAGGCCAAAAGGCTTCGGCATCTTCTCTTTCTTTTTGGCTGAGAAGCATAATCCGTTTAGCTTATGAGACTACTGGCCAGCAGCCTCGTGAAAGAATTACAGCTCATTCCACTAGAGCGGTAGCTTCCACATGGGCTTTTAAAAATGAGGCCTCTGTTGAACAGATTTGTAAGGGGCGACTTGGTCTTCGCTTCATACTTTTTCTAAATTCTACAAATTTGATACTTTTGCTTCCTCGGATGCTATTTTTGGGAGAAAGGTCTTGCAGGCAGTGGTGCCTTCCGTTTAAGTTCCTGCCTTGTCCCTCCCTTCATCCGTGTCCTAAAGCTTTGGTATTGGTATCCCACAAGTAATGGATGAACCCGTGGACTGGATACACCTTACAAGAGAAAACAAAATTTATGCTTACCTGATAAATTTCTTTCTCTTGTGGTGTATCCAGTCCACGGCCCGCCCTGTCATTTTAAGGCAGGTGTTTTTTATTTTTAAACTACAGTCACCACTGCACCCTATAGTTTCTCCTTTTTCTTGCATGTCTTCGGTCGAATGACTGGGGGTGGTAGGTAGGGGAGGAGCTATATAGACAGCTCTGCAACTTCCTGTTGGGAAGGAGAATATCCCACAAGTAATGGATGAATCCGCGGACTGGATACACCACAAGAGAAAAATTCAGGTAAGCATAAATTTTGTTTTTTTGAGTGATTTGCTTGTTTATGGGTAATTTTTGGGGGTCCGCTATTGTGCAGAAAAGGTAGTTGATAAATTAAATAGCTTTCCTGTAGAGGTGGAACATAGTATACAGTATATGAACTGAAGATACACTGCGTATACATAAAGTTATCCTCAGAAGGAGTTAGCTAGACAAGCATTTTGTCAGAGTTAATGCGTTCATCAAATATATATTTGTTTTAAGCTTAAACCCTTCTGTTTTTGTGCAAAGCCATTTCCCAGCAGGCACTGCAGAAGCTGCGTGTGGAATCTGAACAAGTTGCCACTAAGAAAGATGTGGAAATTGCTGGGCTGCGCAATGAGCTGGAGAACATAGAATCAGAGTATGAGGCCCTCATGCATGTAAGTTGCTCACTGCAACAAAATATATTATCACCTCGAAACAATTTTACTAAGGAGAAATGAAATTCAAATTTACATTTTTCATGAGTCAGATAGAAAGTATGATTAAAAAACTTTACAAGTTACTATTTAATTTGTTCTATTGGTTTCCTTTGTTGAAGAGCATACCTAAGTAGGCTCAGGGGCATGCACATGTTTTGAGTGCTATACAGTAGAAGTTTTTGCAGCAATATTGTTACAAACATTGCTGCCGTATAGTGCTGAGGACACATGCACACATTTGAGCCTACCTACATGTGCTCTTCAACAAAGGGACAAAGAAAATTTGATAAAATAAGTGAAATGGCTTTTGAATTAATGTCCACTGATTCCCAGCGTATGCTGACACAACAAGGACCACAATGTATATTGTTTATCACCATGCTGGGATAACATTTCTAATTATTTCTAGAGGCTCAGCATGAAGTGTACCTATTATGTGTCCGTACACCGGTATCAGATGATTTATGTTCACATCACGCTGGGCAGAATTTATTAAATGCCCTCTCCAATCTCTTCAGTCTATTAAAGAATACATTGATGAGTGAGCTTTAGTGAATCATTTGCATAGAAAATACTAGTCGTGCTAAAATTCTGCCCACTGATGACATCAACAATTCCTTCTAGACCAGAGATCACACAACATGAAAAGGGTCCGGTCATACAGGGTTTCACTGTCAAACTCCCAATAATGCACTGCTGCTCCTTCAAAATAGGATACCAAGAGTGAAGCATATTAGATAATAGAAGTAAATGGGAAATTTGCTTAAAATTGTATGTTCTATCTGAATCATGAAAGAAACGTTTTGGTTTCATGTACTGTAAGTTGTCACTTGCTCACTGGCTATTGACAACACCCACAGCTTTATCAGTTAGTAGGAACCAGCATCCAGAACAGTAAAAACAGAAAAGTAGTTTTATTATGTACTGGGACATCCATTTATAATACATAATTCTTTTGTGTTTAGATTGTGCTTTGATGCTCTTATAACAGCAATCAGAATCATTTATGATCAATGTTCTCTCCCATCTTATTTCCTCTAACCTTTCCCTTTAACCCTTTCTCATCACATCCTCTTTCCACTGCACATGTGGTTTGTTTTTTACTTTTTAGTTTCACTATTTCTCTATCATTGTGTCTCTCTCTCTCTCTTTCTGTATTAGACATTGTTACTGTATCGTTGTGTCTTTCTCTCTCTCTCTTTCTGTATTAGACATCGTTACTGTATCGTTGTGTCTTTCTCTCTCTCTCTTTCTGTATTAGACATCGTTACTGTATCGTTGTGTCTTTCTCTCTCTCTCTTTCTGTATTAGACATTGTTACTGTATCGTTGTCTTTCTCTCTCTCTCTCTCTCTCTCTTTCTGTATTAGACATTGTTACTGTATCGTTGTGTCTTTCTCTCTCTCTCTTTCTGTATTAGACATCGTTACTGTATCGTTGTCTTTCTCTCTCTCTCTCTCTTTCTGTATTAGACATCGTTACTGTATCGTTGTGTCTTTCTCTCTCTCTCTCTCTCTTTCTGTATTAGACATTGTTACTGTATCGTTGTCTTTCTCTCTCTCTCTCTTTCTGTATTAGACATCGTTACTGTATCGTTGTCTTTCTCTCTCTCTCTCTCTCTCTCTCTTTCTGTATTAGACATCGTTACTGTATCGTTGTGTCTTTCTTTCTCTCTCTTTCTGTATTAGACATCGTTACTGTATCGTTGTCTTTCTCTCTCTCTCTCTCTCTTTCTGTATTAGACATCGTTACTGTATCGTTGTCTCTCTCTCTCTCTCTCTCTCTCTCTGTATTAGACATTGTTACTGTATCGTTGTGTCTTTCTCTCTCTCTCTTTCTGTATTAGACATCATTACTGTATCGTTGTGTCTCTCTCTCTCTGTATTAGACATCGTTACTGTATCGTTGTCTTTCTCTCTCTCTCTCTCTCTCTCTTTCTGTATTAGACATCGTTACTGTATCGTTGTGTCTTTCTCTCTCTCTCTTTCTGTATTAGACATCGTTACTGTATCGTTGTCTTTCTCTCTCTCTCTCTCTCTCTCTCTCTCTCTCTCTCTGTATTAGACATCGTTACTGTATCGTTGTGTCTCTCTCTCTCTGTATTAGACATCGTTACTGTATCGTTGTGTTTCTCTCTCTTTCTGTATTATCGTGTCTTTTTTCTCTCTCTCTCTCTCTCTCTCTCTGTATTAGACATCGTTACTGTATCGTTGTCTTTTTTTCTCTCTCTCTCTCTGTATTAGACATCGTTACTGTATCGTTGTGTCTTTCTCCAACATAGGTGTGTCCGGTCCACGGCGTCATCCTTACTTGTGGGATATTCTCCTCCCCAACAGGAAATGGCAAAGAGCCCAGCAAAGCTGGTCACATGATCCCTCCTAGGCTCCGCCTTCCCCAGTCATTCTCTTTGCCGTTGTACAGGCAACATCTCCACGGAGATGGCTTAGAGTTTTTTGGTGTTTAACTGTAGTTTTTACTATTCAATCAAGAGTTTGTTATTTTAAAATAGTGCTGGTATGTACTATTTACTCTGAAACAGAAAAGAGATGAAGATTTCTGTTTGTAAGAGGAAAATGATTTTAGCAACCGTTACTAAAATCGATGGCTGTTTCCACACAGGACTGTTGAGAGGAATTAACTTCAGTTGGGGGAAACAGTTAGCAGACTTTTGCTGCTTGAGGTATGACACATTTCTAACAAGACGATGTAATGCTGGAAGCTGTCATTTTCCCTATGGGATCCGGTAAGCCATTTTTATTACATAAAGAGAAAAAAGGGCTTCACAAGGGCTTTTAAGACTGTAGACATTTTCTGGGCTAAAACGATTTATATATAAGCATATTTTATACTCCATAGCCTTGAGGAATTATTTTAATCTTGGGAACTATGTAAAATAACCGGCAGGCACTGTATTGGACACCTTATTCTCTAGGGGCTTTCCCTAATCATAGGCAGAGTCTCATTTTCGCGCCTCTATTGCGCACTTGTTTTTGGGAAGCATGACATGCAGATGCATGTGTGAGGAGCTCTGATACATAGAAAAGACTTTCTGAGGCGTCATTTGGTATCGTATTCCCCTTTGGGCTTGGTTGGGTCTCAGCAAAGCAGATACCAGGGACTGTAAAGGGGTTAAATATAAAAACGGCTCCGGTTCCGTTATTTTAAGGGTTAAAGCTTCCAAATTTGGTGTGCAATACTTTTAAGGCTTTAAGACACTGTGGTGAAATTTTGGTGAATTTTGAACAATTCCTTCATACTTTTTCACATATGCAGTAATAAAGTGTGTTCAGTTTAAAATTTAAAGTGACAGTAACGGTTTTATTTTAAAACGTTTTTTGTACTTTGTTATCAAGTTTATGCCTGTTTAACATGTCTGAACTACCAGATAGACTGTGTTCTGTATGTGGGGAAGCCAAGGTTCCTTCTCATTTAAATAGATGTGATTTATGTGACACAAAATTTAGAGAAAATGATGCCCAAGATGATTCCTCAAGTGAGGGGAGTAAGCATGGTACTGCATCATCCCCTCCTTCGTCTACACCAGTCTTGCCCACACAGGAGGCCCCTAGTACATCTAGTGCGCCAATACTCCTTACTATGCAACAATTAACGGCTGTAATGGATAATTCTATCAAAAACATTTTAGCCAAAATGCCCACTTATCAGCGAAAGCGCGACTGCTCTGTTTTAGAAAATACTGAAGAGCATGAGGACACTGATGATATTGGTTCTGAAGTGCCCCTACACCAGTCTGAGGGGGCCAGGGAGGTTTTGTCTGAGGGAGAAATTTCTGATTCAGGGAAAATTTCTCAACAAGCTGAACCTGATGTGATTACATTTAAATTTAAATTGGAACATCTCCGCGCTCTGCTTAAGGAGGTGTTATCTACTCTGGATCATTGTGAGAATTTGGTCATTCCAGAGAAATTATGTAAAATGGACAAGTTCCTAGAGGTCCCGGGGCCCCCCGAAGCTTTTCCTATACCCAAACGGGTGGCGGACATTGTAAATAAAGAATGGGAAAGGCCCGGTATACCTTTCGTCCCTCCCCCCATATTTAAGAAATTGTTTCCTATGGTCGACCCCAGAAAGGACTTATGGCAGACAGTCCCCAAGGTCGAGGGGGCGGTTTCTACTCTAAACAAACGCACCACTATACCCATAGAAGATAGTTGTGCTTTCAAAGATCCTATGGATAAAAAATTAGAGGGTTTGCTTAAAAAGATGTTTGTTCAGCAAGGTTACCTTCTACAACCAATTTCATGCATTGTTCCTGTCACTACAGCAGCGTGTTTCTGGTTCGATGAACTAGAAAAGGCGCTCAATAATAATTCTTCTTCTTATGAGGAGATTATGGACAGAATTCATGCTCTCAAATTGGCTAATTCTTTCACCCTAGACGCCACTTTGCAATTGGCTAGGTTAGCGGCGAAAAATTCTGGTTTTGCTGTTGTGGCGCGCAGAGCGCTTTGGCTAAAATCTTGGTCAGCGGATGCGTCTTCCAAGAACAAATTGCTTAACATTTCTTTCAAGGGGAAAACGCTGTTTGGCCCTGACTTGAAAGAGATTATTTCCGATATCACTGGGGGCAAGGGCCACGCCCTTCCTCAGGATAGGTCTTTCAAGGCCAAAAATAAACCTAATTTTCGTCCCTTTCGCAGAAACGGACCAGCCACAAGTGCTACGTCCTCTAAGCAAGAGGGTAATACTTCTCAAGCCAAGCCAGCCTGGAGGCCAATGCAAGGCTGGAACAAAGGTAAGCAGGCCAAGAAACCTGCCACTGCTACCAAGACAGCATGAGATGTTGGCCCCCGATCCGGGACCGGATCTGGTGGGGGGCAGACTCTCTCTCTTCGCTCAGGCTTGGGCAAGAGATGTTCTGGATCCTTGGGCGCTAGAAATAGTCTCCCAAGGTTATCTTCTGGAATTCAAGGGGCTTCCCCCAAGGGGGAGGTTCCACAGGTCTCAATTGTCTTCAGACCACATAAAAAGACAGGCATTCTTACATTGTGTAGAAGACCTGTTAAAAATGGGAGTGATTCATCCTGTTCCATTAGGAGAACTAGGGATGGGGTTCTACTCCAATCTGTTCGTAGTTCCCAAAAAAGAGGGAACATTCAGACCAATCTTAGATCTCAAGATCCTAAACAAGTTTCTCAAGGTTCCATCGTTCAAAATGGAAACCATTCGAACAATTCTTCCTTCCATCCAGGAAGGCCAATTCATGACCACGGTGGATTTAAAGGATGCGTATCTACATATTCCTATCCACAAGGAACATCATCGGTTCCTAAGGTTCGCATTTCTGGACAAGCATTACCAGTTTGTGGCACTCCCGTTCGGATTAGCCACTGCTCCAAGAATTTTCACAAAGGTACTAGGGTCCCTTCTAGCGGTGCTAAGACCAAGGGGCATTGCAGTAGTACCTTACTTGGACGACATACTGATTCAAGCGTCGTCCCTTCCACAAGCAAAGGCTCACACGGACATTGTCCTGGCCTTTCTCAGATCTCACGGGTGGAAAGTGAACGTAGAAAAAAGTTCTCTATCTCCGTCAACAAGGGTTCCCTTCTTGGGAACAATAATAGACTCCTTAGTAATGAGGATTTTTCTGACAGAGGCCAGAAAATCAAAACTTCTAAACTCTTGTCAAATACTTCATTCTGTTCCTCTTCCTTCCATAGCGCAGTGCATGGAAGTAATAGGTTTGATGGTAGCGGCAATGGACATAGTTCCTTTTGCGCGAATTCATCTAAGACCATTACAACTGTGCATGCTCAGTCAGTGGAATGGGGACTATACAGACTTGTCTCCGACGATACAAGTAGATCAGAGGACCAGAGATTCACTCAGTTGGTGGCTGTCCCTGGACAACCTGTCACAGGGGATGAGCTTCCGCAGACCAGAGTGGGTCATTGTCACGACCGACGCCAGTCTGGTGGGCTGGGGCGCGGTCTGGGGACCCCTGAAAGCGCAGGGTCTTTGGTCTCGGGAAGAATCTATTCTCCCGATAAATATTCTGGAACTGAGAGCGATATTCAATGCTCTCAAGGCTTGGCCTCAGCTAGCAAAGACCAAGTTCATACGGTTTCAATCAGACAACATGACGACTGTTGCGTACATCAACCATCAGGGGGGAACAAGGAGTTCCCTGGCGATGGAAGAAGTGACCAAAATCATTCAATGGGCGGAGACTCACTCCTGCCACTTGTCTGCAATCCACATTCCAGGAGTGGAAAACTGGGAAGCGGATTTTCTGAGTCGTCAGACATTTCATCCGGGGGAGTGGGAACTCCATCCGGAAATCTTTGCCCAAATCACTCAATTGTGGGGCTTTCCAGACATGGATCTGATGGCCTCTCGTCAGAACTTCAAGGTTCCTTGCTACGGGTCCAGATCCAGGGATCCCAAGGCGACTCTAGTAGATGCACTAGTAGCACCTTGGACCTTCAAACTAGCTTATGTATTCCCGCCGTTTCCTCTCATCCCCAGGCTGGTAGCCAGGATCAATCAGGAGAGGGCATCGGTGATCTTGATAGCTCCTGCGTGGCCACGCAGGACTTGGTATGCAGACCTGGTGAATATGTCATCGGCTCCACCATGGAAGCTACCTTTGAGACGAGACCTTCTTGTTCAAGGTCCGTTCGAACATCCGAATCTGGTCTCACTCCAACTGACTGCTTGGAGATTGAACGCTTGATCTTATCAAAGCGAGGGTTCTCAGATTCTGTCATTGATACTCTTGTTCAGGCCAGAAAGCCTGTAACTAGAAAAATCTACCACAAAATATGGAAAAAATATATCTGTTGGTGTGAATCTAAAGGATTCCCTTGGGACAAGATAAAATTCCTAAGATTCTATCCTTTCTTCAAGAAGGTTTGGAGAAAGGATTATCTGCAAGTTCTTTGAAAGGACAGATTTCTGCCTTGTCTGTGTTACTTCACAAAAAGCTGGCAGCTGTGCCAGATGTTCAAGCCTTTGTTCAGGCTCTGGTTAGAATCAAGCCTGTTTACAAACCTTTGACTCCTCCTTGGAGTCTCAATTTAGTTCTTTCAGTTCTTCAGGGGGTTCCGTTTGAACCCTTACATTCCGTTGATATTAAGTTATTATCTTGGAAAGTTTTGTTTTTGGTTGCAATTTCTTCTGCTAGAAGAGTTTCAGAATTATCTGCTCTGCAGTGTTCTCCTCCTTATCTGGTGTTCCATGCAGATAAGGTGGTTCTGCGTACTAAACCTGGTTTTCTTCCGAAAGTTGTTTCTAACAAAAACATTAACCAGGAGATAGTCGTGCCTTCTTTGTGTCCGAATCCACTTTCAAAGAAGGAACGTTTGTTGCACAATTTGGATGTAGTTCGTGCTCTAAAATTCTATTTAGCTGCTACAAAGGATTTTAGACAAACATCTTCCTTGTTTGTTGTTTATTCTGGTAAAAGGAGAGGTCAAAAAGCAACTTCTACCTCTCTCTCTTTTTGGATTAAAAGCATCATCAGATTGGCTTACGAGACTGCCGGACGGCAGCCTCCTGAAAGAATCACAGCTCATTCCACTAGGGCTGTGGCTTCCACATGGGCCTTCAAGAACGAGGCTTCTGTTGATCAGATATGTAAGGCAGCGACTTGGTCTTCACTGCACACTTTTACTAAATTTTACAAATTTGATACTTTTGCTTCTTCTGAGGCTATTTTTGGGAGAAAGGTTTTGCAAGCCGTGGTGCCTTCCATCTAGGTGACCTGATTTGCTCCCTCCCTTCATCCGTGTCCTAAAGCTTTGGTATTGGTTCCCACAAGTAAGGATGACGCCGTGGACCGGACACACCTATGTTGGAGAAAACAGAATTTATGTTTACCTGATAAATTACTTTCTCCAACGGTGTGTCCAGTCCACGGCCCGCCCTGGTTTTTTAATCAGGTCTGATAATTTATTTTCTTTAACTACAGTCACCACGGTATCATATGATTTCTCCTATGCAAATATTCCTCCTTTACGTCGGTCGAATGACTGGGGAAGGCGGAGCCTAGGAGGGATCATGTGACCAGCTTTGCTGGGCTCTTTGCCATTTCCTGTTGGGGAGGAGAATATCCCACAAGTAAGGATGACGCCGTGGACCGGACACACCGTTGGAGAAAGTAATTTATCAGGTAAACATAAATTCTGTTTTTTCTCTCTTTCTGTATTAGACATCATTACTGTATCATTGTGTCTTTTTCTCTCTCTCTCTCTCTTTCTGTATTAGACATCGTTACTGTATCGTTGTGTCTTTTTTTCTCTCTCTCTCTCTCTCTTTCTGTATTAGACATTGTTACTGTATCGTTGTGTCTTTCTTTCTCTCTCTCTCTCTCTCTCTTTCTGTATTAGACATCGTTACTGTATCGTCGTGTCTTTTTTTCTCTCTCTCTCTCTCTCTCTCTTTCTGTATTAGACATCGTTACTGTATCGTTGTGTCTTTCTCTCTCTCTCTTTCTCTCTCTCTCTTTCTGTATTAGACATCGTTACTGTATCGTTGTGTCTTTTTCTCTCTCTCTCTCTCTCTCTGTATTAGACATCGTTACTGTATCGTTGTCTTTTTTTCTCTCTCTCTTTCTGTATTAGACATCGTTACTGTATCGTTGTCTTTTTTTCTCTCTCTCTTTCTGTATTAGACATCGTTACTGTATCATTGTGTCTTTTTTTTCTCTCTCTCTCTCTTTCTGTATTAGACATCGTTACTGTATCGTTGTGTCTTTTTTTCTCTCTCTCTCTCTTTCTGTATTAGACATCATTACTGTATCGTTGTGTCTTTTTTTTCTCTCTCTTTCTGTATTAGACATCGTTACTGTATCTTAGTCTTTTCTCCAACATAGGTGTGTCCGGTCCACGGCGTCATCCTTACTTGTGGGATATTCTCTTCCCCAACAAGTAAGGATGATGCCGTGGACCAGACACACCGTTGGAGAAAGTAATTTATCAGGTAAGCATAAATTCTGTTTTCTCCAACATAGGTGTGTCCGGTCCACGGCGTCATCCTTACTTGTTGGGGAAGAGAATATCCCACAAGTAAGGATGACGCAGTGGACCGGACACACCGTTGGAGAAAGTAATTTATCAGGTAAGCATAAATTCTGTTTTTTTCTCTCTCTCTCTCTGTATTAGACATCGTTACTGTATCGTTGTGTCTTTTTTTTTTTCTCTCTCTCTCTTTCTGTATTAGACATCGTTACTGTATCGTTGTGTCTTTTTCTCTCTCTCTCTCTCTCTTTCTGTATTAGACATCTTTACTGTATGGTTGTGTCTTTTTTTTTCTCTCTCTCTCTCTCTCTCTCTCTCTCTCTCTTTCTGTATTAGACATCGTTACTGTATCGTTGTGTCTTTTTTTTTTTTCTCTCTCTCTTTCTGTATTAGACATCGTTACTGTATCGTTTTGTCTTTTTTTTTCTCTCTCTCTCTCTCTCTCTTTCTGTATTAGACATTGTTACTGTATCGTTGTGTCTTTTTCTCTCTCTCTCTCTCTCTCTCTCTGTATTAGACATCGTTACTGTATCATTGTGTCTTTTTTTTTCTCTCTCTCTTTCTGTATTAGACATCGTTACTGTATCGTTGTCTTTTTCTTTCTCTCTCTCTCTCTCTCTCTCTCTCTCTATATATATATATATATATATATATATATATATATATATATATATATATATATATATATATATATATATTGAAGATGGAGTCACGTTGGATTTATCGTCTAGATACTATCATTCCCAGAGGCCTTAATGTGATGATCGATTATAGCTGCTTTTACAAGTGACTGTGGGCTTCCTCTCATCTGTTATATCAGCTTCTACCAACTCCCTTAGCACGCTGTTGATAGTTGTATGCTAGTGTACACTAGCTTATATACGAGGATACAAGATATTGATGTTCTATTATACACTTCATTTTGACTTGTGGGTCTAATAATGTATAGCTAATTTTGGCTTACAAAGTATGACATATAGTTATATTATATCTGTATCTATGTATCCTGACAGTACATGTTTTTAAATTTTAGGATGTAATAGGTACGTTTTAAATAACACAGGATCAGCATACCTGTTGCCATGGTTACATGGTTGGATATTCTGGCATAATTATACATTGCTCTAGGTTGCTATCACCTTTAGGGCTAGTAAGATATCTGCCTATGGTAACAGTTATTGACACACTTGTAATCAATTTTTATTATTTTATTGTAAGGTATATTAGTGGTTATCGTGCTTCCATGTGGTTGCCATGGTTATTTTCCTGATTGATATGGGTTGGGCTGATTGCTCACATCCGATTGGACAGATGATACTTCAGCATTGTGTATTGATGTCTTTGTGTTCAGGTTTCCATGACAACTCACGTTTGGAGCGATGGCGTCACTACGCACACACGCGCATGGGCTTGCGTGCGGTTTACTACACTGTCACCATGGTTACGAACGGCCGCTCACGGTCGGATTAGTTAGATATGCCATTCAGCTGTGTTTTGTATACTTTGTTTTGGCAGTTCTGTGTAACGTATCTGATTGGTGGGTGGGGGTATTTAAGGCACTCTTGCTGTGTTATATTTTATGCCTGTCTGTTATGACTTGCTGCATGTGACCAAGGCTCTTTTGGGGGGCCAAAACGTTATGCTTTGTTACTATTAAATGGTGATTTTCTCTTGTTAAGTGTATCCAGTCCACGGATCATCCATTACTTGTGGGATATTCTCCTTCCCAACAGGAAGTTGCAAGAGGATCACCCACAGCAGAGCTGCTATATAGCTCCTCCCCTAACTGTCATATCCAGTCATTCTCTTGCAAGCCTCAACCAAGATGGAGGTCGTAAGAGGAGTGTGGTGTTTTATACTTAGTTTATTCTTCAATCAAAAGTTTGTTATTTTTAAATGGTGCCGGAGTGTACTGTTTATCTCAGGCAGTATTTAGAAGAAGAATCTGCCTGCGTTTTCTATGATCTTAGCAGAAGTAACTAAGATCCATGGCTGTTCTCACATATTCTGAGGAGTGAGGTAACTTCAGAGAGGGAATGGCGTGCAGGTTTTCCTGCAATAAGGTATGTGCAGTTAATATTTCTTCTGTTAAGTGTGATCAGTCCACGGGTCATCATTACTTCTGGGATATTACTCCTCCCCAACAGGAAGTGCAAGAGGATTCACCCAGCAGAGCTGCATATAGCTCCTCCCCCCTACGTCACTCCCAGTCATTCTCTTGCACCCAACGACTAGATAGGATGTGTGAGAGGACTATGGTGATTATACTTAGTTTTATATCTTCAATCAAAAGTTTGTTATTTTAAAATAGCACCGGAGTGTGTTATTACCTCTCTGGCAGAGTTTGAAGAAGAATCTACCAGAGTTTTGCTATGATTTTAGCCGGAGTAGTTAAGATCATATTGCTGTTCTCGGCCATCTGAGGAGTGAGGTAAACTTCAGATCAGGGGACAGCGGGCAGATGAATCTGCATAGAGGTATGTAGCAGTTTTTATTTTCTGACAATGGAATTGATGAGAAAATCCTGCCATACCGATATAATGTCATGTATGTATACTTTACACTTCAGTATTCTGGGGAATGGTACTTCACTAGAATTACACTGTAAGAAATACATAAAGCTGTTTAATAACTAGAGATTATGTTTAACGTTTTTGCTGGAATGTAAAATCGTTTTCATTTGCTGAGGTACTGTGTGAATAAATGTTTGGGCACTATTTTTCCACTTGGCAGTTGCTTAATCTGTTTTTCTGACAGTTTCTGTTCTCCCTCACTGCTGTGTGTGAGGGGGAGGGGCCGTTTTTTGGCGCTTTTACTATGCATCAAATATTTCAGTCAGCAACTCATTGTATTCCCTGCATGATCCGGTTCATCTCTACAGAGCTCAGGGGTCTTCAAAACTTATTTTGAGGGAGGTAATTTCTCTCAGCAGAGCTGTGAGAATTATAGTTTGACTGAGATAAAAAACGTTTATTCTGTAATTTGTTTCCTGCTTTCAGAATTTGTTATCTTTGCTAATGGGATTAAACCTTTGCTAAAGTTGTGTTGTTTACAAGGATTGAGGCTATAACTGTTTCAATTTATTAATTTTCAACTGTCATAGATCTTCTGTGCTTCTTAAAGGCACAGTACGTTTTAATATTATTCTAATTGAATTGTATTTCCAAGTTGCAAGTTTATTTGCTAGTGTGTTAAACATGTCTGATTCAGAGGATGATACCTGTGTCATTTGTTGCAATGCCAAAGTGGAGCCCAATAGAAATTTATGTACTAACTGTATTGATGCTACTTTAAATAAAAGTCAATCTGTACAAATTGAACAAATTTCACCAAACAACGAGGGGAGAGTTATGCCGACTAACTCGCCTCACGTGTCAGTACCTACATCTCCCGCTCAGAGGGAGGTGCGTGATATTGTAGCGCCGAGTACATCTGGGCGGCCATTACAAATCACATTACAGGATATGGCTACTGTTATGACTGAGGTTTTGGCTAAATTACCAGAACTAAGAGGTAAGCGTGATCACTCTGGGGTGAGAACAGAGTGCGCTGATAATATTAGGGCCATGTCAGACACTGCGTCACAGGTGGCAGAACATGAGGACGGAGAACTTCATTCTGTGGGTGACGGTTCTGATCCAAACAGACTGGATTCAGATATTTCAAATTTTAAATTTAAACTGGAAAACCTCCGTGTATTACTAGGGGAGGTGTTAGCGGCTCTGAATGATTGTAACACAGTTGCAATACCAGAGAAAATGTGTAGGTTGGATAAATATTTTGCGGTACCGACGAGTACTGAGGTTTTTCCTATACCTAAGAGACTTACTGAAATTGTTACTAAGGAGTGGGATAGACCCGGTGTGCCGTTCTCACCCCCTCCGATATTTAGAAAAATGTTTCCAATAGACGCCACCACAAGGGACTTATGGCAAACGGTCCCTAAGGTGGAGGGAGCAGTTTCTACCTTAGCTAAGCGTACCACTATCCCGGTGGAGGATAGCTGTGCTTTTTCAGATCCAATGGATAAAAAGTTAGAGGGTTACCTTAAGAAAATGTTTGTTCAACAAGGTTTTATATTGCAACCCCTTGCATGCATTGCGCCGATCACGGCTGCAGCGGCATTCTGGATTGAGTCTCTGGAAGAGAACATTGGTTCAGCTACTCTGGACGACATTACGGACAGGCTTAGAGTCCTTAAACTAGCTAATTCATTCATTTCGGAGGCCGTAGTACATCTTACTAAACTTACGGCGAAGAATTCAGGATTCGCCATTCAGGCACGCAGGGCGCTGTGGCTAAAATCCTGGTCAGCTGATGTTACTTCTAAGTCTAAATTGCTTAATATACCTTTCAAAGGGCAGACCTTATTCGGGCCCGGGTTGAAAGAGATTATCGCTGAAATTACAGGAGGTAAAGGCCATGCCCTGCCTCAGGACAAAGCCAAAGCCAAGACTAGACAGTCTAATTTTCGTTCCTTTCGTAATTTCAAAGCAGGAGCAGCATCAACTTCCTCTGCACCAAAACAGGAAGGAGCTGTTGCTCGCTACAGACAAGGCTGGAAACCTAACCAGTCCTGGAACAAGGGCAAGCAGACTAGGAAACCTGCTGCTGCCCCTAAAACAGCATGAATTGAGGGCCCCCGATCCGGGATCGGATCTAGTGGGGGGCAGACTTTCTCTCTTCGCCCAAGCTTGGGCAAGAGATGTTCAGGATCCCTGGGCGCTAGAGATAATATCTCAGGGATACCTTCTGGACTTCAAATACTCTCCTCCAAGAGAGAGATTTCATCTGTCAAGATTGTCAACAATCCAGACAAAGAAAGAGGCGTTTCTACGCTGCGTACAAGAGCTCTTGTTAATGGGAGTAATCCATCCAGTTCCACGATCGGAACAGGGACAGGGGTTTTACTCAAATCTGTTTGTGGTTCCCAAAAAAGAGGGAACTTTCAGACCAATCCTGGACTTAAAGATCCTAAACAAATTCCTAAGAGTTCCATCGTTCAAGATGGAGACTATTCGGACAATTTTACCTATGATCCAAGAGGGTCAATACATGACCACTGTAGATTTAAAAGATGCTTACCTTCACATACCGATTCACAAAGATCATTATCGGTACCTAAGGTTTGCCTTCCTAGACAGGCATTACCAGTTTGTGGCTCTTCCATTCGGATTGGCTACAGCTCCAAGAATCTTCACAAAGGTTCTGGGTGCTCTTCTGGCGGTACTAAGACCGCGGGGAATCTCGGTAGCTCCATAGCTTCAAGCTTTCAAACTGCCAAGTCTCATACAGAGTTAGTGCTGGCATTTCTAAGGTCACATGGATGGAAGGTGAACGAAAAGAAAAGTTCACTCGTTCCACTCACAAGAGTTCCCTTCCTGGGGACTCTTATAGATTCTGTAGAAATGAAGATTTACCTGACAGAGGACAGGCTAACAAGACTTCAAAGTGCTTGCCGCACCCTTCATTCCATTCAACACCCGTCAGTGGCTCAATGCATGGAGGTAATCGGCTTAATGGTAGCGGCAATGGACATAGTACCCTTTGCACGCTTACACCTCAGACCACTGCAACTGTGCATGCTAAGTCAGTGGAATGGGGATTACTCAGACTTATCCCCTTCTCTGAATCTGGATCAAGAGACCAGAAATTCTCTTCTATGGTGGCTTTCTCGGCCACATCTGTCCAGGGGGATGCCATTCAGCAGACCAGACTGGACAATTGTAACAACAGACGCCAGCCTTCTAGGTTGGGGTGCCGTCTGGAATTCTCTGAAGGCTCAGGGACAATGGAGTCAGGAGGAGAGTCTCCTGCCAATAAAAATTCTGGAATTGAGAGCAGTTCTCAATGCCCTCCTGGCTTGGCCCCAGTTGACAACTCGGGGGTTCATCAGGTTTCAGTCGGACAACATCACGACTGTAGCTTACATCAACCATCAGGGAGGGACAAGAAGCTCCCTAGCTATGATGGAAGTATCAAAGATAATTTGCTGGGCAGACTCTCACTCTTGCCACCTGTCAGCAATCCACGTCCCGGGAGTGGAGAACTGGGAGGCGGATTTCTTAAGTCGTCAGACTTTTCATCCGGGGGAGTGGGAACTTCATCCGGAGGTCTTTGCCCAAATACTTCGACGTTGGGGCAAACCAGAGATAGATCTCATGGCGTCTCGACAGAACGCCAAGCTTCCTCGTTACGGGTCCAGATCCAGGGATCCAGGAGCAGTCCTGATAGATGCTCTGACAGCACCTTGGGACTTCAGGATGGCTTACGTGTTTCCACCCTTCCCGTTGCTTCCTCGATTGATTGCCAGAATCAAACAAGAGAGAGCATCAGTGATTCTAATAGCACCTGCGTGGCCATGCAGGACTTGGTATGCAGACCTGGTGGACATGTCATCCTGTCCACCTTGGTCTCTACCTCTGAAACAGGACCTTCTGATACAGGGTCCCTTCAAACATCAAAATCTAACTTCTCTGAAGCTGACTGCTTGGAAATTGAACGCTTGATTTTATCAAGACGTGGATTTTCTGAGTCAGTTATTGATACCTTAATACAGGGTAGGAAACCTGTTACCAGAAAGATTTACCATAAGATATGGCGTAAATACCTATATTGGTGTGAATCCAAAGGTTACTCTTGGAGTAAGGTTAGGATTCCTAGGATATTGTCTTTTCTACAAGAAGGTTTAGAAAAGGGTTTATCTGCTAGTTCATTAAAGGGACAGATCTCAGCTCTGTCCATTCTGTTACACAAACGTCTGTCAGAAGTTCCTGACGTCCAGGCTTTTTGTCAGGCTTTGGCCAGAATTAAGCCTGTGTTTAAAACTGTTGCTCCACCATGGAGTTTAAACCTTGTTCTTAATGTTTTACAGGGCGTTCCGTTTGAACCCCTTCATTCCATTGATATAAAGTTGTTATCTTGGAAAGTTCTATTTTTAATGGCTATTTCCTCGGCTCGAAGAGTCTCTGAATTATCAGCCTTACATTGTGATTCTCCTTATTTGATTTTTCATTCGGATAAGGTAGTCCTGCGTACTAAACCTGGGTTCTTACCTAAGGTAGTTACTAACAGGAATATCAATCAAGAGATTGTTGTTCCTTCTTTATGCCCAAATCCTTCTTCAAAGAAGGAACGTCTACTGCACAACCTGGATGTAGTCCGTGCTCTAAAATTTTACTTACAGGCAACTAAGGAATTTCGACAAACGTCTTCTCTGTTTGTCATTTACTCTGGGCAGAGGAGAGGTCAAAAAGCTTCCGCTACCTCTCTTTCTTTTTGGCTTCGTAGCATAATTCGTTTAGCTTATGAGACTGCTGGACAGCAGCCTCCTGAAAGAATTACAGCTCATTCTACTAGAGCTGTGGCTTCCACTTGGGCCTTCAAGAATGAGGCCTCTGTTGAACAGATTTGCAAGGCTGCAACTTGGTCTTCGCTTCATACTTTTTCCAAATTTTACAAATTTGACACTTTTGCTTCATCGGAGGCTATTTTTGGGAGAAAGGTTCTTCAGGCAGTGGTTCCTTCTGTATAAAGAGCCTGCCTATCCCTCCCGTCATCCGTGTACTTTTGCTTTGGTATTGGTATCCCAGAAGTAATGATGACCCGTGGACTGATCACACTTAACAGAAGAAAACATAATTTATGCTTACCTGATAAATTCCTTTCTTCTGTAGTGTGATCAGTCCACGGCCCGCCCTGTTTTTAAGGCAGGTAAATATTTTTTAATTTATACTCCAGTCACCACTTCACCCTTGGCTTTTCCTTTCTCGTTGGTCCTTGGTCGAATGACTGGGAGTGACGTAGGGGGGAGGAGCTATATGCAGCTCTGCTGGGTGAATCCTCTTGCACTTCCTGTTGGGGAGGAGTAATATCCCAGAAGTAATGATGACCCGTGGACTGATCACACTACAGAAGAAAGGAATTTATCAGGTAAGCATAAATTATGTTTTTTCTAGGGATGGAATTTGCTAGAAAATGCTGCTGATACCGAACTAATGTAAGTAAAGCCTTAAATGCAGTTATAGCGACTGGTATCAGGCTTATTAATAGAGATACATACTCTAATAAAAATGTAATATAAAACGTTTGCTGGCATGTTTAATCGTTTTTATATGTATTTGGTGATAAAACTTATTGGGGCCTAGTTTTTTTCCACATGGCTGGCTTGAATTTTGCCTAGTAACAGTTTCCTTAGGCTTTCTACTGTTGTAATATGAGTGGGAGGGGCCTTTTTTAGTGCTTTTCTGTGCAGATAAAAATACTGACATTCAGCTTCCCTCTGCATGATCCAGGACATCTCTGGAGGGCTCAAAAGGCTTCAAAGTCGTTTTTGAGGGAGGTAAAAAGCCACAGTAGAGCTGTGGCAGTTGTTGTGACTGTTTGAGAGGTATTAGCTGCTCTGAATGACTGTAACACAGTTGCAGTACCAGAGAAATTGTGTAGGCTGGATAAATACTTTGCGGTACCGGTGTGTACTGATGTTTTTCCTATACCTAAAAGGCTTACAGAAATTATTAGCAAGGAGTGGGATAGACCGGGGGTGCCTTTTTCCCCACCTCCTATATTTAGAAAAATGTTTCCAATAGACGCCACTACACGGGACTTATGGCAGACGGTCCCTAAGGTGGAGTGAGCAGTTTCTACTTTAGCAAAGTGTACTACTATCCTGGTTGAGGATAGTTGTGCTTTTTCAGATCCAATGGATAAAAAATTGGAGGGTTACCTTAAGAAAATGTTTATTCAACAAGGTTTTATTTTACAGCCCCTTGCATGCATTGCGCCTGTCACGGCCGCTGCGGCATTCTGGTTTGAGGCCCTGGAAGAGGCCATCCATACAGCTCCATTGACTGAAATTATTGACAAGCTTAGAACACTTAAGCTAGCTAACTCATTTGTTTCTAATGCCATTGTTCATTTGACTAAACTAACGGCTAAGAATTCCGGATTCGCCATCCAAGCGTGTAGGGCGCTATGGCTTAAATCCTGGTCAGCTGACGTGACTTCGAAGTCTAAATTACTCAACATTCCTTTCAAGGGGCAGACCTTATTCGGGCCTGGTTTCAAGGAAATTATTGCTGACATTACTGGAGGTAAGGGTCACTCCCTTCCTCAGGACAGGGCCAAAGCAAAGGCCAAACAGTCTAATTTTCGTGCCTTTCGAAATTTCAAGGCAGGTGCAGCATCAACTTCCTCCGCTTCAAAACAAGAGGGAACTTTTGCTCAATCTAAGCAGGCCTGGAAACCTAACCAGTCCTGGAACAAAGGCAAGCAGGCCAGAAAGCCTGCTGCTGCCTCTAAGACAGCATGAAGGAACGGCCCCCTATCCGGCGACGGATCTAGTAGGGGGCAGACTTTCTCTCTTCGCCCAGGCGTGGGCAAGAGATGTTCAGGATCCCTGGGCGTTGGAGATCATATCTCAGGGATATCTTCTGGACTTCAAAGCTTCCCCTCCACAAGGGAGATTTCATCTTTCAAGGCTATCTGCAAATCAGATAAAGAAAGAGGCATTCCTACGCTGTGTGCAAGACCTCCTAGTTATGGGAGTGATCCATCCAGTTCCGCGGACGGAACAAGGACAGGGTTTTTATTCAAATCTGTTTGTGGTTCCCAAAAAAGAGGGAACCTTCAGACCAATTTTGGATCTAAAGATCTTAAACAAATTCCTCAGAGTTCCATCTTTCAAAATGGAAACTATTCGGACCATCCTACCCATGATCCAAGAAGGTCAATACATGACCACAGTGGACTTAAAGGATGCCTACCTTCACATACCGATTCACAAAGATCATCATCGGTTTCTAAGGTTTGCCTTTCTAGACAGGCATTACCAACAGGCTCTTCCCTTCGGGTTGGCTACAGCCCCGAGAATCTTTACAAAGGTTCTGGGCTCACTTTTGGCGGTTCTAAGACCGCGAGGCATAGCGGTGGCTCCGTATCTAGACGACATCCTGATACAGGCGTCAAGCTTTCAAGTTGCCAAGTCTCATACAGAGATAGTTCTGGCATTTCTGAGGTCGCACGGGTAGAAAGTGAACGAGGAAAAGAGTTCTCTATCCCCACTCACAAGAGTCTCCTTCTTAGGGACTCTTATAGATTCTGTAGAAATGAAAATTTACCTGACGGAGTCCAGGTTATCAAAACTTCTAAATGCTTGCCGTGTTCTTCACTCCATTCCGCACCCTTCGGTAGCTCAGTGTATGGAGGTAATCGGCTTAATGGTAGCGGCAATGGACATAGTGCCATTTGCGCGCCTTCATCTCAGACCGCTGCAATTATGCATTCTGAGTCAGTGGAATGGGGATTACACAGATTTGTCCCCTCTGCTAAATCTGGATCAAGAGACCAGAGATTCTCTTCTCTGGTGGTTGTCTCGGGTACACCTGTCCAAGGGTATGACCTTTCGCAGGCCAGATTGGACAATTGTAACAACAGATGCCAGCCTTCTAGGTTGGGGTGCAGTCTGGAATTCCCTGAAGGCACAGGGATCGTGGACTCAGGAGGAGAAACTCCTTCCAATAAATATTCTGGAGTTAAGAGCGATATTCAATGCTCTTCTGGCTTGGCCTCAGTTAGCAACCCTGAGGTTCATCAGATTTCAGTCGGACAACATCACGACTGTGGCTTACATCAACCATCAAGGGGGAACCAGGAGTTCCCTAGCGATGTTAGAAGTCTCAAAAATAATTTGCTGGGCAGAGTACCACTCTTGCCACCTGTCAGCAATCCATATCCCAGGCGTGGAGAACTGGGAGGCGGATTTTCTAAGTCGTCAGACTTTCCATCCGGGGGAGTGGGAACTCCATCCGGAGGTGTTTGCTCAGTTGATTCATCGTTGGGGCAAACCAGAGTTGGATCTCATGGCGTCTCGCCAGAACGCCAAGCTTCCTTGTTACGGATCCAGGTCCAGGGACCCAGAAGCGACGCTGATAGATGCGCTAGCAGCGCCTTGGTTCTTCAACCTGGCTTATGTGTTTCCACCGTTTCCTCTGCTCCCTCGACTGATTGCCAAAATCAAACAGGAGAGAGCATCGGAGATTCTGATAGCACCTGCGTGGCAACGCAGGACTTGGTATGCAGACCTAGTGGACATGTCATCCTTTCCACCATGGACTCTGCCTCTAAGACAGGACCTTCTGATACATGGTCCTTTCAATCATCCAAATCTAATTTCTCTGAGACTGACTGCATGGAGATTGAACGCTTGATTCTATCAAAGCGTGGCTTCTCCGAGTCAGTCATTGATACTTTAATACAGGCACGAAAGCCTGTTACCAGGAAAATCTACCACAAGATATGGAGTAAATATCTTTATTGGTGTGAATCCAAGACTTACTCATGGAGTAAAGTTAGGATTCCTAGAATATTGTCTTTTCTCCAAGAGGGCTTGGACAAAGGATTATCAGCTAGTTCCTTAAAGGGACAGATTTCTGCTCTGTCTATTCTTTTGCACAAGCGTCTGGCAGAGGTTCCAGACGTCCAGGCATTTTGCCAGGCTTTGGTTAGATTTAAGCCTGTGTTTTAACCTGTTGCTCCCCCGTGGAGCTTAAACTTGGTTCTCAAGGTTCTTCAAGGAGTTCCGTTTGAACCCCTTCATTCCATTGATATTAAACTTTTATCTTGGAAAGTTCTGTTTTTGATGGCTATTTCCTCGGCTTGGAGAGTCTCTGAGCTATCAGCCTTACAATGTGATTCTCCCTATCTGATTTTTCATGCAGATAAGGTAGTTCTGCGTACCAAACCTGGGTTTTTACCTAAGGTGGTTTCTAACAAGAATATCAATCAAGAGATTGTTGTTCCATTGTTGTGCCCTAATCCTTCTTCAAAGAAGGAACGTCTTTTACATAATCTGGACGTAGTCCGTACCTTGAAGTTTTACTTACAAGCTACTAAGGATTTTCGTCAAACATCTTTCCTGTTTGTTGTTTACTCTGGACAGAGGAGAGGTCAAAAAGCTTTGGCAACCTCTCTTTCCTTTTGGCTTCGGAGCGTAATAAGCCTAGCCTATGAGACTGCTGGACAGCAGCCCCCTGAAAGGATTACAGCTCATTCTACTAGAGCTGTGGCTTCCACCTGGGCCTTCAAAAATGAGGCCTCTGTTGAACAGATTTGCAAGGCTGCGACTTGGTCTTTGCTTCACACTTTTTCAAAATTTTACAAATTTGATACTTTTGCTTCTTCGGAGGCTGTGTTTGGGAGAAAGGTTCTTCAGGCAGTGGTTCCTTCCGCTTAATCCTGCCTTGTCCCTCCCATCATCCGTGTACTTTAGCTTTGGTATTGGTATCCCACAAGTAATGGATGATCCGTGGACTGGATACACTTAACAAGAGAAAACATAATTTATGCTTACCTGATAAATTTATTTCTCTTGTAGTGTATCCAGTCCACGGCCCGCCCTGTCCTTTTAAGGCAGGTCTAAATTTTAATTAAACTACAGTCACCACTGCACCCTATGGTTTCTCCTTTCTCTGTTTGTTTTCGGTCGAATGACTGGATATGACAGTTAGAGGAGGAGCTATGTAGCAGCTCTGCTGTGGGTGATCCTCTTGCAACTTCCTGTTGGGAAGGAGAATATCCCACAAGTAATGGATGATCCGTGGACTGGATACACTACAAGAGAAATAAATTTATCAGGTAAGCATAAATTATGTTTTTCTAATCTCTTGTGCTGGCTGCTTTTGTTTTGGGATGCTACGGATTAACACCGTATCCTGTCCTTCAACATTGCTCACTGTATATATATATATATATATATATAGATTTTCCCAGTCTTGGTGAGCACGGCTGATTGCCGATTTGAGTTTTGACTTGTCTTGATGAAGGCTTCTGCGAAAGCCGAAACGTCGACCTACAAATGTTGTGACAATAAATGAAAACTTTTTGCTGACACGCAATTTTCACAAACCCTGAGAGTGCCCTTCATTTCCTACTTCAGTTATATATATATATATATATATATATATATATATATATATATATATATATATATATATATTACTTTCTGTATTAGACATCATTACTGTATCATTGTGTCTTTGTCTCTCTCATCTCACCCACAAGCAATAATGTCACGGTGCACTGCTGAAAAAATGTCCAAACGATCCAGAGATACAGGCACTCACTGGGATTTTTTATAAAAAAATCATTTATTAGTTCAATTAAAATCCAAACATAACGTTTTGGCACATTACTGTGCCTTTGTCAAATGTCAGAATAACAAGTACACCAAAGCACCTAAAACTTATTATATATATATGTATATATATATATATATATATTACTTTCTGTATTAGACATTGTTACTGTATCGTTGTGTCTTTCTCTCTCTCTCTCTCTTTCTGTATTAGACATTGTTACTGTATCGTTGTGTCTTTCTCTCTCTCTCTCTCTCTTTCTATATATATATATATATATATTACTTTCTGTATTAGACATTGTTACTGTATCGTTGTGTCTTTCTCTCTATATATGTATATTACTTTCTGTATTAGACATCGTTACTGTATCGTTGTGTCTTTCTCTCTATATATGTATACTACTTTCTGTATTGGACATCGTTACTGTATATTGATGTCTTTCTCTTTCATGCACATATTTTTTTTCTCACTCTATCTACCTCTGTATCTCTGTCTCTCTCTCTCTCTAGATCTTCTCTGTCTCTCTCCCTCTATCATAAGCTGCTTCATCTAACTCTCTCCTCTCATTTATTTGATAGTCGTGCCTGGATCAGCTTCTCTCTAAACTCAGTGTTGCTGAGCAGCAGTGGTCCGGTCAGGCCTTGTGCTTCCATAAGCAGTACAAGCAGATGCTCAAAGATTGCGGCCTTAACCCCCTGGAAAGCTGATCCAAGGAACCATGCGGACACCTACAAGTACTGTATTGAGAATCAGTCCCTGGACTATAAAACAATGATGCCAATTAAATGACAGTTTACATGTTTTATATGCAGATAGTATACAGCAGAAAGTAAATACTGCATTACACTCTATGTTTATAATTGTGTTTTATACCCCATTAAAATACAATTTTTTGAGTGTGGTTGAAAACAGCTAGAAGTGTTGGTTTTGTGAATTTACTGAAGGTGAACACCCAGGTAAAGTATGTAATTCATGCAATGCCTAGTGGTGAGTGGGAAAGTACTTTATGCTGTGCCGAGTTGTAAGTGTACTTTATGCTGTGCCGAGTTGTGAGTGTACTTTATGCTGTGCCGAGTTGTAAGTGTACTTTATGCTGTGCCGAGTTGTGAGTGTACTTTATGCTGTGCCGAGTTGTGAGTGTACTTTATGCTGTGCCGAGTTGTGAGTGTACTTTATGCTGTGCCGAGTTGAAAGTGTACTTTATGCTGTGCCGAGTTGAAAGTGTACTTTATGCTGTGCCGAGTTGTAAGTGTACTTTATGCTGTGCCGAGTTGTAAGTGTACTTTATGCTGTGCCGAGTTGTGAGTGTACTTTATGCTGTGCCGAGTTGTGAGTGTACTTTATGCTGTGCCGAGTTGTGAGTGTACTTTATGCTGTGCCGAGTTGTGAGTGTACTTTATGCTGTGCCGAGTTGTGAGTTTTCTTTATGCTGTGCCGAGTTGTGAGTGTACTTTATGCCGTGCCTAGCTGTGAGTGAGAGTGTACTTTATGCCGTACCTAGCTGTGAGTGAGAGTGTACTTTATGCCGTACCTAGCTGTGAGTGAGAGTGTACTTTATGCCGTACCTAGCTGTGAGTGAGAGTTTACTTTATGCCGTACCTAGCTGTGAGTGAGAGTGTACTTCACGGTGTGCTTTGCTGTCAGTAGGAGTGTACTTCACAGTGTGCTTAGCTGTCAGTAGGAGTGTACTTCACGGTGTGCTTAGCTGTCAGTAGGAGTGTACTTCACGGTGTGCTTAGCTGTCAGTAGGAGTGTACTTCACGGTGTGCTTAGCTGTCAGTAGGAGTGTACTTCACGGTGTGCTTAGCTGTCAGTAGGAGTGTACTTCACGGTGTGCTTAGCTGTCAGTAGGAGTGTACTTCACGGTGTGCTTAGCTGTCAGTAGGAGTGTACTTCACGGTGTGCTTAGCTGTCAGTAGGAGTGTACTTCACGGTGTGCTTAGCTGTCAGTAAGAGTGTACTTCACGGTGTGCTTAGCTGTCAGTAAGAGTGTACTTCACGGTGTGCTTAGCTGTCAGTAGGAGTGTACTTCACGGTGTGCTTAGCTGTCAGTAGGAGTGTACTTCACGGTGTGCTTAGCTGTCAGTAGGAGTGTACTTCACGGTGTGCTTAGCTGTCAGTAGGAGTGTACTTCACGGTGTGCTTAGCTGTCAGTAGGAGTGTACTTCACGGTGTGCTTAGCTGTCAGTAGGAGTGTACTTCACGGTGTGCTTAGCTGTCAGTAGGAGTGTACTTCACGGTGTGCTTAGCTGTCAGTAGGAGTGTACTTCATGGTTTGTCTTTCTGTGCGTCCAGTAATTATTTGGAACGTAATTCCGGGTGTTTGTGTGGCAGTGTACTTTAGGTATGCGTACCTGTGATTGTAAGGCAAGTTAGGGTATGCCCATTAGTGAGTGGGAATATAAATGAAGGATATTCTTAAAGGGCCACTAAACCCAAAATCTTTCTTTCATGATTCAGATAGAGAATAAAAATTTAAACAACATTACAATTTACTTCCATTATTTATTTTGCTTCATTTTTTAAATATCCTTATTTGAAGAAAAAGCAATGCACATGGTGAGCCAATCACATGATGCTTCTATGTGCAGCAACCAATCAGCAGCTAGTGAGCATATCTAGATATGCTTTTCATCAAAGAATATCAAGAGAATAAAACAAATTAGATAATATAAGTAAATTAGAAAGATGTTTAACATTGCATTCTCTTTCTAAATCATAAAAGAAAAAATGTCGGTGGCATGTCCCTTTAAGCGAGTGTGCTCCGGTTTGTCCCAGCTGTGAGAAGAAATAGAATTTTCGGCTTGCCTGACTGTAAATAGCAGTGTAATTTAGAATGTGCCCAACTTTGACCTGGAGCTCAGTTCAGGGAATGTAGGTAGAAGGTACTTTGTTCTCAGATAGGAGCGGGTACATAGTTAGGTGTGCTCTGGAGTGTGGATAATTCCTGTCATGCCTGGAATAAGTGTAGTTAATTCTGTGAGTTGCATGTGTTTCCAGGTGTCTATACATCTATGTATGAGCGTGCCTGCTAAGTATTATGTGCATAGATTCATTGTTCCCTAATAGCTATATATATCATCAGTGAGTCTATCTGTGCTCATGTATTTACTGCTGGGCAGTAATTAAACTCCCATAAAGTGCAGGCTGTGCAAATAGCATATCAGCAAATTAGAAATATACAACAGGCAGGATAAGATGTCTATTCATAGTCCCAAATATCACAGGCAATGTATGTCCTGTTAGGTTCACTTTTTCATTCCTCGCTGCTCTGTGCTTTCCTCTCGGGTCTTTGGGTCTCTGTCTGTTCTTTCAGCACTTTCTTCTCCTGTAGAGATAATAGATTGTAATTTGCCTTCTCATTGATTTATCAGCACTAATTTGAGCGTATACAACACACACACAGAGACATTTTTATAAAATTATTGTATATGGGCAAATAAAATAACATACACCTAGATTACGAGTTTTGCGTTAGAGGCTGTGCGGTGCTAACGAACAGTTTTGTCTCACCGCTCACTTACAAGGACCGGCTAATGCTGCTTTTTAAGCCTAACGCACAACTCGTAATCTAGCCGATAGTTTGTAAGATTTTCCAGCCATGAGGATGAAAACCTTTCTAAACCAGAACTGTCACTTAAAGGGATAGAAAAGTCAAAATAGAAATGTGCTGGATGCCTGTCAGTTTTAAATAGAAGCGGCATACACACATATGCTATGCAATTCCGTGCACCAGTATTCAAGCTCAGAGAGCTGGCGATGGTGTGTATTGTGTTTGTGAATACTTAATGTGTGTCATATAAGCCAGGGCTGACTCTGAGAAGGTGTAGTGTCTGAATACTGGTGCACTAGGCACTCTCAGCATATGTGTGTATGCCACTAAAAAATAGTACTAACTTTTACTAGAACCATTTTTTCTGATGGAAATATATATGAAAAATGCTTCTATTTGAAAATTGTAATACACCTAAGCACATTTCATTTTTGACATTTCTATCCCTTTAAACAATGAGTTTGGGAAGGTCATGTTTATCTATACAAAAAAACACAGAAGGTGCCACATTATGCAGGAAAGGGTAAAATAGGGTAAAATCATCACTTACAAACATATATTGTATTATAATATGGTCGTCTTGTGATTCCTGCGCGATGTGGCGCCTTCTGTGTTTTATGTCTGTATAATATGTGCCTGTGTAAAAAGAGCTGCCGGTGTTTGCAGATTTATATTATCAGGACGGTTATTTTTCCATTTACAAAAAATTTAGAAAAAAAAATCTATGCACACCGGAGGTAACGGACTAAAATTATTCTTTTATTAGCATAAAATTATTTTTTCCTTTATTTATATATATGTAATTTTTTGTTTTTGTTTATTCTACTTCACAGCCAAATAATTTTATATGGATTTAATATTCATTTTTTATAGCTTTGTTTATTAAAGGAATTTATTGCACTTTCCTCTTTAAAGCACTTATTGAGTTTCTAATTCTATAGAGATACTGGTCTCTAAACGTCACAGCTCATTATGATTCTATATTACTTCAGGGCTATTTTGCTAATACAATATGAGCATATACATCCCCATTAGAATGTGCACTGTGCTTTAGGTCTGTGTCTCATATTGCTCCTCACCTGTTGTAATTTGTAATCCGTTTGTCCTGTTGGGGCTGTTTGTTGTCCAGTGGTCACTTGGTCAGATGTGTCATCTTCATAGAAGAGCAGAGGAGAGAGTCCAATCTAACGATAAAGAGTAAGTGATAGAATAGGCTGTGACACCAGAACAACCTATGCCCTATGTGAGACCATTGTCTGGTAAAGCATTCCCCATATTGGTAGGAAAACGTGGGTGCTATTTCAGCTAATTAAAGGGACACTGAACCCAAATTTTTTCTTTTGTGATTCAGATAGAGCATGACATTTTAACCCCTTAATGACCGAGGACGTGCAGGGTACGTCCTCTTAAAAAAGTCACTTAACGACCAAGGACGTACCCTGCACGTCCTTGGTTTGGAAAGCAGCTGGAAGCGATCCTGATCACTTCCAGCTGTTTTCCGGTTATTGCAGGATGCCTCGATATTGAGGCATCCTGCAATAACATTTTTTACCCCTCCGGTGCAGAGAGAGCCACTCTGTGGCCCTCTCTGCACCGGACATCGATGGCCGCATTCGTTGGTGGGTGGGACCTGAAGTGGAAGGTGTGTGGGCGGCCATCGATGGCTTCTTAGTCAGAGAGGGGGGCGGGATCGGGGGCGGTATCGCCGGGGGCGCGCACGGGTGCGCACGCGTGCACGGGGGGTGCTGGGCGGGCGCGTGCACGGGGAGGGAGCGGGTGGGAACCACTTACACTACAGAAACTGTTTTTTATTATGGGGAGAAAGGAGGGATAAAATCCCTGATAAAAGTCATCTAAGGGATCTGGGAGGGGGTGGGGGATTAGTCTTGGGGGGGGAAGCTACACTGCAGAAAAACCAAAAATAAAAAAAAATAAAAACATTTTTATATGCAAACTGGGTACCAGCTGCCAGTACCCAAGATGGCCCCCAATAAGGCAGAGGGGGAGGGTTAGAGAGCTGTTTTGGGGGGGATCAGGGAGGTTGGGGGCTAAGGGGGGGGATCTTACACAGCAGCATATGTAAATATGCTATATAAAAAAAAGGATACCTTTTATTTTAGTACTGGCAGACTTTCTGGCGGGACAATTTTTGGGGTGGGGGAGGAAAGAGAGCTCTTTGGGAGGGATCAGGGGGTCTGATGTGTCAGGTGGGAAGCTGATCTCTACACTAAAGCTAAAATTAACCCTGCAAACTCCCTACAAGCTACCTAATTAACCCCTTCATTGCTGGGCATAATTCACGTGTTGTGCGCAGTGGCATTTAGCGGCCTTCTAATTACCAAAAAGCAACACCAAATCCATATATGTCTGCTATTTTTGAACAAAGGAGACCCCAGAGAAGCATTTACAACCATTTGTGCCATAATTGCACAAAATGTTTGTAAATGATTTCAGTGAGAAATCTAAAATTTTGAAAAATTTAACGTTTTTCTTTATTTGATCGCATTTGGCGGTGAAATGGTGGCATGAAATATACCAAAATGGGCCTAGATCAATACTTTGGGTTGTCTACTACACTAAAGCTAAAATTACCCCAAAAAGCTCCCTACATGCTCCCTTATTAACCCCTTCCCTGCTGGGCATAATACACGCATGGTGCGCAGTGGCAATTAGCGGCCTTCTAATTACCAAAAAGCAACGTCAAAGCCATATATGTCTGCTATTTCTGAACAAAGGGGATCCCAGAGAAAAATGTACAACCATTTATGCCATAATTGCACAAGCTGTTTGTAAATAATTTCAGTGAGAATCCTAAAGTTTGTGAAAAAGTGAACAATTTTTTTTATTTGATCGCATTTGGTGGTGAAATGGTGGCATGAAATATACCAAAATGGGCCTAGATCAATACTTTGGGATGTCTTCTAAAAAAACATATCTACATGTCAATGGATATTCAGGGATTCCTGACAGATATTAGTGTTCTAATGTAACTAGCGCTAATTTTGAAAAAAAGTGGTTTGGAAATAGCAAAGTGCTACTTATATTTATTGCCCTCTAACTTGCAAAAAAAAGCAAAGAACATGTAAACATTGGGTATTTCTAAACTCTGGACAAAATTTAGAAACTATTTAGCATGGGTGTTTTTTGGTGGTTGTATATGTGTAACAGATTTTGGGGGACAAAGGTAGAAAAAGTGTGTTTTTTTCAATTTTTTCCTCATATTTTATATTTTTTTTTATAGTAAATAATAAGATATGATGAAAATAATGGTATCTTTAGAAAGTCCATTTAATGGCGAGAAAAACTGTATATAATATGTGTGGGTACAGTAAAAGAGTAAGAGGAAAATTACAGCTAAACACAAACACTGCAAAAATGTAAAAATAGCCTTGGTCCCAAATGGACAGAAAATGGAAAAGTGCTGTGGTCATTAAGGGGTTAAGCAACTTTCTAATTTACTCCTATTATCAAATTTTCTTTATTCTCTTGGTATCTTTATTTGAAATGCAAGAAGGTAAGTTTAGATGTCGGCCCATTTTTGGTGAACAACCTGGGTTGTCCTTGCTGATTGGTGGATTAATTCATCCACCAATAAAAATGTGCTATCCAGAGTTCTGAACCAAAAAAAAAAGCATAGATGCCTTCTTTTTCAAATAAAGATACCAAGAGAATGAAGAAAAATTGATAATATGAGCAAATTAGAAAGTTGCTTAAAATTGCACGCTCTATCTGAATCATGAAAGAAAAAAAAATGGGTTCAGTGTCCCTTTAACCCCTTAATGACCGAGGACGTGCAGGGTACGTCCTCAAAAAAAAGGCAGTTAACGCCTGAGGACGTACCCTGCACGTCCTCGGTGTGGAAAGCAGCTGGAAGCGATCCTGCTCGCTTCCAGCTGCTTTCCGGTTATTGCAGTGATGCCTCGATATGGAGGCATCCTGCAATAACCATGTATGGCCATCCGATGCAGAGAGAGCCACTCTGTGGCCCTCTCTGCACCGGACATCGATGGCCGGTATCGTTGGTGGGTGGGAGCCGACGTGGGAGGCGGGTGGCGGCCATCGATGGGTCCAGTGATGTGGAGGGGGGCGGGATCGTGGGCGGGGATGACCCGGGGGCGCGCACGGGAGCGCGCGTGCACGATAGGGAGGGCGCGTGCACGGGAGGGAGCGGGTGGGAACCGCTACACTACAGAAAATATGCACCATAGGATTTGCTCATCAGTGTTCTATAACATAAAAATAATCAAAATAAAAAGCGGAATCCGGGGGTGTTTACTTAGTATGTGGGAGGGAAGCTACACTACAGAAAAAAAAATGGGGAAAAATAAAAAAAAACAACCTTTTTTTCTGCAAATTGGGTACTGGCAGATAGCTGCCAGTACCCAAGATGGCCCCCAAAAAGGCAAAGGGGGATGGTTAGAGAGAAGTTTGAGGGGGGATCAGGGAGGTTGGGGGCTAAGGGGGATCCTAAACAGCAGCATATGTAAATATGCTATACAATTTTTTTTTAAAAAAAAAAGATTCCCTTTATTTTTGTACTGGCAGACATTCTGCCAGTACTTAAGATGGCGGGGAAAATTGTGGGGTGGGGGAGGGAAGGGAGCTGTTTGGGAGGGATCAGGGGGTGTGATGTGTCAGGTGGGAGGCTGATCTCTACACTAAAGCTAAAATTAACCCTGCAAGCTCCCTACAAGCTACCTAATTAACCCCTTCACTGCTAGACATAATACACGTGTGATGTGCAGCGGCATTTAGCGGCCTTCTAATTACCAAAAAGCAACGCCAAAGTCATATATGTCTGCTATTTCTGAACAAAGGGGATCCCAGAGAAGCATTGACAACCATTTGTGACATAATTGCTCAAGCTGCTTGTAAATGATTTCAGTGAGAAACCTAAAATTGTGAAAAATGTAACGTTTTTTTTAATTTGATCGCATCTGGCGGTGAAATGGTGGCATGAAATATACCAAAATGGGCCTAGATCAATACTTTGGGTTGTCTACTACACTACACTAAAGCTAAAATTAACCCTAGACGCTCCCTACATGCTCCCTAATTAACCCCTTCACTGCTGGGCATAATACACTTGTGGTGCGCAGTGGCATTTAGCGTCCTTCTAATTACCAAAAAGCAACAACAAAAGCCATACATGTCTGCTATTTCTGAACAAAGGGGATCTCAGAGAATAATTTACAACCATTTATGCCATAATTGCACAAGTTGTTTGTAAATAATTTCAGTGAGAAACCTAAAGTTTGTCAAAAAAATTGTGAAAAAGTGAACGATTTTCTTTATTTGATTGCATTTGGCTGTGAAATGGTGGCATGAAATATACCAAAATGGGCCTAGATCAATACTTTGGGGTGTCTTCTAAAAAAAAAATATATACATGTTAAGGGATTTTCAGGGATTCCTGAAAGATATCAGTGTCCCAATGTAACTAGCGCTAATTTTGAAAAAAAGTGGTTTGGAAATGGCAAAGTGCTACTTGTATTTATTGCCTTATAACTTACAAAAAAAGCAAAGAACATGTAAACATTGGGTATTTCTAAACTCAGGACAAAATTTAGAAACTATTTAGCATGGGTGTTTTTTGGTGGTTGTAGATGTGTAACAGATTTTGGGGGTCAAAGTTAGAAAAAGTGTGTTTTTTTCCATTTTTTCCTCATATTATATAATTTTTTTTATAGTAAATTATAAGATATGATGAAAATAATGGAATCTTTAAAAAGTCCACTTAATGGCGAGAAAAACGGTATATAATATGTGTGGGTACAGTAAATGAGTAAGAGGAAAATTACAGCTAAACACAAACACTGCAGAAATGTAAAAATAGCCTTGGTCCCAAACGGCCAGAAAATGGAAAAGTGCTGCGGTCATTAAGGGGTTAAGTGCTTTACACAGCTTTTTAGCAGTGTTTTGAAATCTGAGGCCACTCCAATCCATTAGAAAATTTGGTTGCAGGTGCACAGCTCCCAGTTGTTCTGCATATTGTGGGATTGTCACAAATTCTTAGCTCTGCTCGCTGTCCCTCTCACTGCTCCCCATAATTTTATACAAACTGCCCTCTCCCAAACCCGCCGCACCCATCTCCCAATTCCGCCTGTGATGTGACCATCCCCAGTTTACCATGACTGTCCCTATAATATAGCAGGAGTCATATTAGTGTGTTCTAATGTTACATTTGCAACATATTGGGATACTCCTATAATAATTTGTCCTGGATTTATCAGGTCCTTTTAGCTGTGGAATCTGGTAAGTAAAAAAGGTCCCTATAAACATGGAGGGTCATTTTTCACCAAACCAACATTGGAAACGTGTTGCAAATAAACAATGAAAATGACTGATGATCACCTCAACACTGAAAAGAGGCAGCTGTTAACATGCCAATATTTATCAAGTGTTCAATTTTGATTAACCTTATTTTTGTTAAATGGTAAAACCAGGTTTCAAACACTATAGGCATCATCATCAATGTTTAATTATTTTGCTGACATGTTTTACTTTTGTAATCTTCTGAGAAAAAGATGTTTTGTTGTAGTTTTTCATGTTTACCGCACAATGACATTCATAATTTGGTCATCTTACCTAATTAGAATGTCCAGGCTTTTAATAGATTGGAATGCCATATACAAGGATAAATAAGACACAATTTAAAAGGAAATTTAAAAAAAAAACACATATTAGGCATTTTCTTACAATAAAAGCATATGGACTAGAAAGGGGGCAATTTGTTTTAAAACATGACACTAATTGAGCAATTCTTTATAGTGATTCTGCACCTCTAGTATACAGAATTTCTCTTTGTATCCCACTCTGTGTCTTGGAGATACTTACAATAAAAATGTGCTATATGAAGGTGTACAGACATAAAGTAGTGGATGCTGATATTCTGGGGGATCGTTTGTACACCAGAATTGTAGATTTATTGTGAAGCATAGGGCAGGGATAATGGGGCATATCTATCAAGCTCTGTATGAAGCTTGAGGGCCCGTGTTTCTGGCGAGTCTCCAGACTCGCACCTGTCTGCCTGCTCTGAGCAGGCAACAGAGATCGCCGGAATTCAATCCGATCAAGTACGATCGGGTTGATTGACACCCCCTTGCTGGCGGCCAATTGGCCGCAAGTCTGCAGGGGGCGGCGTTGCACCAGCAGCTCACAAGAGCTGCTGGTGCAATGATGAATACGGACAGCGTATTGCTCTCCGCATTCAGCGAGGTCTGTCAGACATGATCCGCACTGTCGGATTAGGTCCGACATACCTTTGATAAATATCCCCCAATGCCTGAGAAATCTGTAAGACAAGACCTCTGAGATACACAAGAACTGTAGAACTCTGAAGTATGAGGAGCAATTGGAATCTGGAGGAAATAAATAAGTGATTTACAAAGATCAATGTAGATTCTGGGCATGGACTTTGTATTTACTTATTTCCATCAGTTTCTATCTCCTTACCATCCACTTGAACCAGCCCTCAGTTTGATTTGATTTTATCAAAGTTACTGTCCATATAACCTCTGCTCACTCAGCACCATGGGGTCTGTCATTTCCTCACCTCACTGTAGAATCGGTCCCCTTCATTGCTGATGACAATAAGAGTAACCTGATTGCCACTTTCTTGGATAAGGCTGACTATGTCTTCATGCTCCAGATCTTCAATGCTTTGCCCATTCACTCCCAACAGGCGATCTCCTTCGTGCATCCCAGATAATTCTGCAGGGAGACCAGGGTCCAACTCTCGTAGAAACTGACCTGGGAAACAGACAGACTAGATACACTAAACATTGTCCTTGAAGAGATGCCCACTGTATATATCTGTGTATACCACTAATCTAATTGGTATATAGCAATGAATGCTGCATATAGACAACATAACCTATGGTTATGCAAAATCCTATTTTTGCATTGGTGTATAAATACAATACAAATACAATGTATAAATATAAATACAATGATCTGGATACAAGTGCCTTATATTAAAAGGATTGGAAAGTCAAAATTAAACTTGCATGATTCAGATAGAGCATGTAATTTTCATTTTTCTAATGTGCTTTGTTCTCTTGGTATCCCTTGTTGAAAAATAATATGCACATATCCTACACTAGTGGGAGCTAGTTGCTGATTGGTGTCTTTATATATTTGTTTCTTGTGATTGGCTAACTAGATGTGTTCAGCTAGCTACCAGTATTGCAATGCTGTTCCGTCAGCAAAGGATAGCAAGATAATGAAGCAAATTTGATAATAGAAGTAAATTGGAAAGTTGTTTAAAACTGTATGTTCTATCCAAATCATGAAAGAACATTTTTGGGGTTCCCTATCCCTTTAATGTCTTGTTTCTAAGTTTAATACATTTTCTAATAAACACATATTAACTTCTGATTAGTCTGTCATTTCTCCAACCTTATTAAGAAAAAAAAATGAACTTACACAAGGTTAGTTTGGGCAACAATTATATTTTACTTTGTGCTAATTTTTATATGCTTTTTAATTCCTTTTTTCCATACATAATAAACTAAAGTTTTGACACACAAGAAAAAGATGATACAAAACATACAAGAAGAGGGCCACAGCATAGATGTCTACACTATTTACTTTAATCACCATTTTCAGAAGGATTTCTTCAATAGATTCTAAATGAGTGTTTTCATCATATTGCTCTATAACCAATTGTGAATGTATTTTGTTAATAAATTCTTAAAGTTTTGGGGAAGATTTCGCTTTCCATTTTGTAAGTATAAGATTCCTACCTATCAAGATAGCTGTATTAATACAATTATAATTCTGTTTAATCTCTTGGCTATCCATAAGAAAAATCACATAAAAAAACTAAGACTGAACTCACAATGGGGAGGGCTTAAGGTGGCAGCAATCTTGATGGTAGCAGATTTGCTGCATAATGCAGAGGCTTTGAAAAAGCTAACTTTCAAGGCAGTACCCACTCAACCCAATGACTGGAATGGTTTGCTGAGACCAGTACAGGTCTTAGTGGCTCTGCAGCTCCGAGTTTGCCCTGAGCCAGGTTTAAAATACTTATCTACTGCTTGAAAATGGTGACTTCGATGGAGAACATTGTCTGAGCCCTTGAGGAGCTCCTACTACTTTATTTTCTGGTGTGTGTGCTGTAGTTATTCAGTATGTTCATTATATTCCTTGATCCCCCATGCCTATTTTGTTTGCATGATAAGTTTCATGTTGATTGTATAATATCACCTTTCCCTATATTTATGAAAGATTTGGGGTCCAAGAGCAGCCAGTAATTCAATGGGAAAGAGTTTTTAGTTGAGTGCAATTCTTTTTATGACACTTTGTTATAGTCCTCAAGGTATCTTGTTATCTACAATTTTGGTAAAATTATTGATACATCTGTTGTCATGTATTTTCTTTGTTATTTGTAATACCTTCTGTGTTTTAAACCTCAATAATAATAAAAAAATAAAACATTGGATTCACAATGGATTACTTAGGACAACCAATGGTTAACTATACTGTGCTGTGTTTTTATTACCAAATATATATCCTATTAGTGCTGTTAGCTTAGCCCAGCAGTGTCTTGCCTGCTACAGCAATACACAGGACACCCCTTGTGCAGAACGAAGGACCAGGTGCAAATCTTCCATTTGATGGTTCTCATGTATCCATAAGGAGTCTATACCACGACTGCAGAGACTCTGGCTAATTGCGCTCAGCTAGTTTGTATCTTGGCCCTGTATAAAATCTACTGAATAGTTCTTAACGTGTTTTGTAGCCCAGGGGTGCAGTCATATCACTGCAACGCCTCCACCCTATGACTCCTTCCTTGGTGCAAGGCCTAAATCAGACATCCTCAAACTTTGCCCTCCAGAGGTTTTGGAACTACATTTCCCATGATGCTCAGCCAGCTGATATGCTGACTGAGCATCATGGGAAATGTAGTTCAAAAACCTCTGAAGGGCCAAGTTTGAGGATGTCTGGCCTAGATGAATCCATTAATGACTCAGGATCTCTATGGCACACACCTTGTCTCATATTTACCATCATGTGACTACAGTTAAAGGAACATAAAACAGGTTGAGATCTGTGCATATCCTAAAAAGGGCTAATTAATTAAAAATAGTTTGCATAAAAAAATGTTTATAAATTGCTGGCAACTATTTTAAAATCATTTTCAAAAATAAGCAAAATTAATTACATAGCTAAGCTGCCTGGAGCAGCCAACTTCACCCCCCTTATCAGTGTTTAGACACAGGCATTGTATTTCAACTGAGTTCACAGCTTCTAGGCATGCCCCAGCAGATAACCCTTATGCATTTTTGCATTCTACCAAAACAACAATAGATATAGATACAGCCATAGAAGGAAATGTGTGGGGGGAGTTAGAGCTTTACAATTCAGAAACTAAAAAGAAAGGGTTAATGGCGAGGCACTGCAGTATAAATTTGCAGGTAAAGTAATTAAAGTACATATTATATTTTGTCTCTATCCCAACTTGTGTTATGTCCCTTTAAAGGGACATGAAACCCAATTTTTTTCTTTCGTGATTTAGAAAGAGCATGTCATTTTAAACAACTTTCTAATTTACTTCTATTATCTAATTGGCTTCATTCTCTTGATATCACTTGCTGAAAAGCATATCTAGATATGCTCAGTAGCTGCTGATTGGTTGCTGCACATAAAGGCCTTGTGAGATTGGCTCACACATGTGCATTGCTATTTCTTCAGCAAAGGATATCTAAAGAATTGAGCAAATTAGATAATAGAAGTAAATTGGAAAGTTGTTTAAAATTACATGCCCTATCTGAATCATGAAAGTTTAATTTTGACTAGACTGTCCCTTTAATTTTAACACCTTGTCTGGTGGTCCAAGAGGAATGTTTCAGAGGTTCCGAATAATAATTCCCACCTGTTTTCAAGAATTCTTACCAACGCAAAACCTACTCATAACTCAAATTTTGTTCTGAGAGAGTCTGTACACAACTGACCCTCCTACCAATGAACCTTATCTTGTTTAATGTCCAGGAAGACACCTTTTACATAGCAGCCCATGAAAGACCATGTCCCAGTGGTTTATTCCTCCTACAACCTTCATCTTGTTTCCAGAACAAATATATAACACTGCAATGGCCCTGCCAATGATGGTAATCTTGGACCTGATCTCAGAATGAATCTGTGCTCCTGAGCCCTACCTTTCTTATCTTCATATTATGACACTTCTTGGCCCTCAGGCGATGATTCTGTTTTGTCCTGACTTTTTCGACTATTTCATTTGATTTGGAATATTTTTTTTCTTTCTAACAATTTACCATTTAATCAAGTGTCCTTATTTATGATGTTCACAAATGCAGGGTTTTCTTGTGCTTACCTTGTCCATTTACACATTTCTCCTGTCTAAGGAGAAAACCATATCCCTCAGGACAACGGACCATGTGTAGTTTCCGTGTCTGATAAGGCAAAGAGGAAGTATCAGCCAGAGATGAGGTGGGTGTGATTCCACAAGACTCATACGTCTCCCATGCAGAGGTTTCTAGGACTAAAACGACGACAGTGCCAGCACTTTTCTGCAGCTGTTCGATATACACAAGAGGAATATTGATATATAATCACCATCACATGCAAACTGTTCACAGTTGTGTGAAAACTTATTGGCCATATGTAGTCATATACAATCCTATACACCCATACACAACCATAGACTTTATGGAACCTTGCACAACTATACCCTGCTATATAAAGACTTTTACACATTCCCTATACAAGCAGACATATATATGTATATGCAGAAAAACATGCAGGCCACCAATATTTTGTACCTTTTTACTAAGCTGGCTCATTGTGATGCTGGTAATGCTTTCCCCATTCACCTCCAGAAGTCGAGCCCCATTAGGGACCCCTGCTCTGTGTGCAGGACCCCCCTCCTCTACGTTCATTAGGAATGTCCCCCGTACACCTACAAAACAAAGTACGGCGTGAGCATAGCTGTCATAGTGAATCACCAATGGCTACACAAAGCAACAGAGAATCTTAGTGTGGCATTGCAACAGGGAATTGTAAGGTTGCTAGTGTTATTGGGAATGCGGAAGGTGGGATTTGCAAATAGGTGATGGGGGGATGGCAGGATAGAAGGAATAGACTGAGGATGGGGTTGACAAGGATGTAAATGTAGTGAAGAAATACTGAGGGGTGAATAGTAGCAGGAAAAAGTGAAGATTGCAGTGTGTGGAGCAGTGTTTTTCAACCAGTGTGCCGTGAGAGATCCTCAGGTGTGCCACGACAGACTGACAACAGTGTGACATATTTTTTAAACTTTGCTTTGTTTTTTACTCCCAGTGCAGGGGTAGTTTGTAGGAGGCATGGCATAACAGCACAATACATACAGTGTGTGTGTGTTTGTGTGTATGTGTATATATATATATGCTGTATTAGGCTACAATGTGTGATTTTTTTAAAAATTTGGGATGGTGGTGTGCCACATGATTTTTCAATGTAAAAAAGTGTGCCACGGCAAATAAAAGGTTAAAAATCACTGGTGTAGAGGATGGAAGTGTAACCGGGATATTGTGAGGGTGGCTTTACAACAGGAGAGCACGAATGTGCAGCAGTGGAATGATACGGCAGCCAACAGGCACAACATATAAGTACAACTGCCTGAGGAGCCTGCAGGGATCAACACAACAGCAAGGGATGGTCAGATTTCACAATAACAAGCCATCTTCAAAAGGTTTTCATACTATCATAATATTCACCTCCTATGACGCTGGTAGTGAATCCAAAACCCCGTCCCGCATTCTTGATTTGACATAACTTGGGCCGAGGACATGTCTCTGGGAGCAGGTTTGGAAGTATTGAGGCAGGAGATGCGTGACTGGACCGCAGTCTCCCATAAGCTGCCTCATCCAGGACACACAGGGACAAACGTGAGACACTAGCCTTCACCTTCTGCACCACCTGTGATCACATGTTATATGAGGAACATGACATTATATGCACACTAAACAACACATCTAGAACATACATGATAGAAGATTGTGAGGCCTGACTCATCAAGATCATGCTAACTTGTAAAAATACACTACCGCACATGCAACAGTTATGTGATATACAACACAGAAGGTAGACGGCTTCAGGGAAAGAGCAAGTTCAATAGGTGCACACAGAAAATTGTGTAAGGCATATTAACAACAAGTCTGAAGGCAGTAACAGGTACACAGAACAGTCTAAAAGCGGATCCTTATTATTTTGATGGCAGATTATAACCACTTAATCAGTCATTATTCCTATCCATGTAAACTTTCAAGATACAGTATTTGAAAGAGGTCAGAAAGGCTTTGGTCAAAACTTTTGAGTTAAATTAAAAAAAATCATGTGAAAAGCATAAAAAAAACATTTTTTTACAGATCTGAATGCAGTTGGTGAGAGGTAATTTTTTTTTTTTTTTTTTTAGTTTTCGAACATAGGACACATTTATAACAACAGTCACAAAAGAGATCATTTTACTACTTTGCCCTGGAAAAATTAAAATAAAACATAAATTATGCTTACCTGATCATTTCATTTCCATCTGTACGAGGAAAGTCCACGGCTTCATTCATTACTTGTTGGAAATACAGAACCTGGCCACCAGGAGGAGGCAAAGACACCCCAGCCAAAGGATTAAAGGGACACTAAACCCAAATGTTTTCTTTCATGATTCAGAGAGCATGCAATTTTAAGCAACTTTCTATTTTACTCCTATTATCAATTTTTCTTTGTTACTTGCTATCTTTAATTAAAAAGCAGGAATGTGATGCATAGGACCGGACCTATTTTTGGTTGAGAACCTGGGTTATGCTTGCTTATTGGTGTGTAAATGTCAGCCTCCAATAAGCTAGCACTATCCATGGTGCTGAACCTAAAATGGGCTGTCTGCTAAGATTTACATTCCTGCTTTTAAAATAAATATAGCAAGAGAACGAAGAAAAATTGATAATAGGAGTAAATAAGAAAGTTGCTAAAAATGTCATGCTCTATCTGAATCATGAAAGAAAAAAATTGGGTTCGGTGTCCCTTTAAATACTTCCCCCACTCCCCTCATCCGAGTCATTCTGCCGAGGGAACAAGGAACAGTAGGAGAAATATCAGGGTATAAATGGTGCCAGAAGAAAAACAAAAGAAATTTAGGTCCGCCCAACGGAGAACCTGGGCAGAAGCTGTGGACTATCCTTGTACAGATGGAAATGAAATTATCAGGTAAGCATAATTTATGTTTCTTTCATGTAATTAACAAGAGTCCATGAGCTAGTGACGTATGGGATATACATTCCTACCAGGAGGGGCAAAGTTTCCCAAACCTTAAAATGCCTATAAATACACCCCTCACCACACCCACAAATCAGTTTTACAAACTTTGCCTCCAAGGGAGGTGGTGAAGTAAGTTTGTGCTAGATTCTACGTTGATATGCGCTCCGCAGCAAGTTGGAGCCCGGTTTTCCTCTCAGCGTGCAGTGAATGTCAGAGGGATGTGAGGAGAGTATTGCCTATTGAATGCAGTGATCTCCTTCTACGGGGTCTATTTCATAAGGTTCTCTGTTATCGGTCGTAGAGATTCATCTCTTACCTCCCTTTTCAGATCGACGATATACTCTTATATTTACCATTTCCTCTACTGATTCTCGTTTCAGTACTGGTTTGGCTTTCTACAAACATGTAGATGAGTGTCCTGGGGTAAGTAAGTCTTATTTTCTGTGACACTCTAAGCTATGGTTGGGCACTTTATTTATAAAGTTCTAAATATATGTATTCAAACATTTATTTGCCTTGACTCAGAATGTTCAACTTTCCTTATTTCCAGACAGTCAGTTTCATATTTGGGATTATGCTTTAATTATCATATTTTTTCTTATCTCAAAAATTTGACTTTTTCCCTGTGGGCTGTTAGGCTCGCGGGGGCTGAAAATGCTTCATTTTATTCGCGGACTTTTTTGGCGCAAAAATTCATTTCCGTTTCCGGCGTCATACGTGTCGCCGGAAGTTGCGTCATTTTTTGACGTTATTTTGCGCCAAAAATGTCGGCGTTCCGGATGTTGCGTCATTTTTGGCGCAAAAAAGCATTTAGGCGCCAAATAATGTGGGCGTCTTTTTTGGCGCCAAAAAATATGGGCGTCGCTTTTGTCTCCACATTATTTCAGTCTCATTTTTCATTTGCTTCTGGTTGCTAGAAGCTTGATGTTTGGCATTTTTTTCCCATTCCTGAAACTGTCTTATAAGGAATTTGATCTATTTTGCTTTATATGTTGTTTTTTCTCTTACATATTGCAAGATGTCTCACGTTGCATCTGAGCCAGAAGATACTACAGGAAAACCTCTGCCTGCTGGATCTACCAAAGCTAAGTGTATCTGCTGTAAACTTTTGGTAGCTATTCCTCCAGCTGTTGTTTGTATTAAATGTCATGACAAACTTGTTAATGCAGATAATATTTCCTTTAGTGATGTACCATTGCCTGTTGCAGTTCCCTCAACATCTAAGGTGCAGAATGTTCCTGATAACATAAGAGATTTTGTTTCTGAATCCATAAAGAAGGCTTTGTCTGTTATTTCTCCTTCTAGTAAACGTAAAAAGTCTTTTAAATCTTCTCTTTCTACAGATGAATTTTTAAATGAACACCATCATTCTGATTCTTTGGACTCTTCTGGTTCAGAGGATTCTGTCTCAGAGATTGATGCTGATAAATCTTCATATTTATTTAAGATGGAATTTATTCGCTCTTTACTTAAAGAAGTACTAATTGCTTTAGAAATAGAGGATTCTAGTCCTCTTGATACTAATTCTATACGTTTAGATAAGGTTTTTAAAGCTCCTGCGGTTATTCCAGAAGTCTTTCCTGTTCCTAATGCTATTTCTGCAGTAATTGCTAAGGAATGGGATAGATTGGGTAATTCATTTACTCCTTCTAAACGTTTTAAGCAATTATATCCTGTTCCGCCTGACAGGTTAGAATTTTGGGACAAAATCCCTAAGGTTGATGGGGCTATTTCTACCCTTGCTAAACGTACTACCATTCCTACATCAGATGGTACCTCGTTTAAGGATCCTTTAGATAGAAAAATTGAATCTTTTCTAAGAAAAGCTTATCTATGTTCAGGTAATCTTCTTAGACCTGCTATATCATTGGCTGATGTTGCTGCAGCTTCAACTTTTTGGTTGGAAACTCTAGCGCAACAAGTAACAAATCGTGATTCTCATGATATTATTATTCTTCTCCAGCATGCTAATAATTTCATCTGTGATGCCATTTTTTATTAGAGTTGATGTTAGATTTATGTCTCTGGCTATCTTAGCCAGAAGAGCTTTATGGCTTAAGACTTGGAATGCTGATATGGCTTCTAAATCAACTCTACTTTCCATTTCTTTCCAGGGAAACAAATTATTTGGTTCTCAGTTGGATTCTATTATTTCAACTGTTACTGGTGGGAAAGGAACTTTTTTACCACAGGATAAAAAGTCTAAAGGTAAAAACAGGGCTAACAATCGTTTTCGATCCTTTCGTTTCAACAAAGAACAAAAGCCTGATCCTTCGTCCTCAGGAGCAGTTTCAGTTTGGAAACCATCTCCAGTCTGGAATAAATCCAAGCCTGCTAGAAAGGCAAAGCCTGCTTCTAAGTTCACATGAAGGTACGGCCCTCATTCCAGTTCCGCTGGTAGGGGGCAGGTTACGTTTTTTCAAAGAAATTTGGATCAATTCTGTTCACAATCTTTGGATTCAGAACATTGTTTCAGAAGGGTACAGAATTGGTTTCAAGATGAGACCTCCTGCAAAGAGATTTTTTCTTTCCCATGTCCCAGTAAATCCAGTGAAAGCTCAAGCATTTCTGAATTGTGTTTCAGATCTAGAGTTGGCTGGAGTAATTATGCCAGTTCCAGTTCCGGAACAGGGGATGGGGTTTTATTCAAATCTCTTCATTGTACCAAAGAAGGAGAATTCCTTCAGACCAGTTCTGGATCTAACATTATTGAATCGCTATGTAAGGATACCAACGTTCAAGATGGTAACTGTAAGGACTATATTGCCTTTTGTTCAGCAAGGGAATTATATGTCCACAATAGATTTACAGGATGCATATCTGCATATTCCGATTCATCCAGATCATTATCAGTTCCTGAGATTCTCTTTTCTAGACAAGCATTACCAATTTGTGGCTCTACCGTTTGGCCTTGCTACAGCTCCAAGAATTTTCACAAAGATTCTCGGTGCCCTTCTGTCTGTAATCAGAGAACAGGGTATTGTGGTATTTCCTTATTTGGACGATATCTTGGTACTTGCTCCGTCTTTACATTTAGCAGAGTCTCATACGAATCGACTTGTGTTGTTTCTTCAAGATCATGGTTGGAGGATCAATTTACTAAAAAGTTCTTTGATTCCTCAAACAAGGGTAACCTTTCTGGGTTTCCAGATAGATTCAGTGTCCATGACTCTGTCTTTAACAGACAAGAGACGTCTAAAATTGATTACAGCTTGTCGAAACCTTCAGTCACAATCATTCCCTTCGGTAGCCTTATGCATGGAAATTCTAGGTCTTATGACTGCTGCATCGGACGCGATCCCCTTTGCTCGTTTTCACATGCGACCTCTTCAGCTCTGTATGCTGAACCAATGGTGCAGGGATTACACGAAGATATCTCAATTAATATCTTTAAAACCGATTGTTCGACACTCTCTAACGTGGTGGACAGATCACCATCGTTTAATTCAGGGGGCTTCTTTTGTTCTTCCGACCTGGACTGTAATTTCAACAGATGCAAGTCTCACAGGTTGGGGAGCTGTGTGGGGATCTCTGACGGCACAAGGAGTTTGGGAATCTCAGGAGGTGAGATTACCGATCAATATTTTGGAACTCCGTGCAATTTTCAGAGCTCTTCAGTTTTGGCCTCTTCTGAAGAGAGAATCGTTCATTTGTTTTCAGACAGACAATGTCACAACTGTGGCATACATCTATCATCAAGGAGGGACTCACAGTCCTCTGGCTATGAAAGAAGTATCTCGAATTTTGGTTTGGGCGGAATCCAGCTCCTGTCTAATCTCTGCGGTTCATATCCCAGGTGTAGACAATTGGGAAGCGGATTATCTCAGTCGCCAAACGTTGCATCCGGGCGAATGGTCTCTTCACCCAGAGGTATTTCTTCAGATTGTTCAATTGTGGGGGCTCCCAGAGATAGATCTGATGGCCTCTCATCTAAACAAGAAACTTCCCAGGTATCTGTCCAGATCCCGGGATCCTCAGGCGGAGGCAGTGGATGCATTATCACTTCCTTGGAAGTATCATCCTGCCTATATCTTTCCGCCTCTAGTTCTTCTTCCAAGAGTAATCTCCAAGATTCTGAGGGAATGCTCGTTTGTTCTGCTAATAGCTCCGGCATGGCCTCACAGGTTTTGGTATGCGGATCTTGTCCGGATGGCATCTTGCCAGCCATGGACTCTTCCGTTAAGACCAGACCTTCTGTCACAAGGTCCTTTTTTCCATCCGGATCTGAAATCCTTAAATTTAAAGGTATGGAAATTGAACGCTTGATTCTTGGTCATAGAGGTTTCTCTGATTCCGTGATTAATACTATGTTACAGGCTCGTAAATCTGTATCTCGAGAGATATATTATAGAGTCTGGAAGACTTATATTTCTTGGTGTCTTTCTCATCATTTTTCTTGGCATTCTTTTAGAATACCGAGAATTTTACAATTTCTTCAGGATGGTTTGGATAAGGGTTTGTCCGCAAGTTCTTTGAAAGGACAAATCTCTGCTCTTTCTGTTCTTTTTCACAGAAAGATTGCTATTCTTCCTGATATTCATTGTTTTGTACAAGCTTTGGTTCGTATAAAACCTGTCATTAAGTCAATTTCTCCTCCTTGGAGTTTGAATTTGGTTCTGGGAGCTCTTCAAGCTCCTCCGTTTGAACCTATGCATTCATTGGACATTAAATTACTTTCTTGGAAAGTTTTGTTCCTTTTGGCTATCTCTTCTGCTAGAAGAGTTTCTGAATTATCTGCTCTTTCATGTGAGTCTCCTTTTCTGATTTTTCATCAGGATAAGGCGGTGTTGCGAACTTCTTTTGAATTTTTACCTAAAGTTGTGAATTCCAACAACATTAGTAGAGAAATTGTGGTTCCTTCATTATGTCCTAATCCTAAGAATTCTAAGGAGAAATCATTGCATTCTTTGGATGTTGTTAGAGCTTTGAAATATTATGTTGAAGCTACGAAATCTTTCCGTAAGACTTCTAGTCTATTTGTTATCTTTTCCGGTTCTAGGAAAGGCCAGAAAGCTTCTGCCATTTCTTTGGCATCTTGGTTGAAATCTTTAATTCATCTTGCCTATGTTGAGTCGGGTAAAACTCCGCCTCAAAGAATTACAGCTCATTCTACTAGGTCAGTATCTACTTCCTGGGCGTTTAGGAATGAAGCTTCGGTTGACCAGATCTGCAAAGCAGCAACTTGGTCTTCTTTGCATACTTTTACTAAATTCTACCATTTTGATGTATTTTCTTCTTCTGAAGCAGTTTTTGGTAGAAAAGTTCTTCAGGCAGCGGTTTCAGTTTGAATCTTCTGCTTATGTTTTTTGTTAAACTTTATTTTGGGTGTGGATTATTTTCAGCAGGAATTGGCTGTCTTTATTTTATCCCTCCCTCTCTAGTGACTCTTGTGTGGAAAGATCCACATCTTGGGTAGTCATTATCCCATACGTCACTAGCTCATGGACTCTTGTTAATTACATGAAAGAAAACATAATTTATGTAAGAACTTACCTGATAAATTCATTTCTTTCATATTAACAAGAGTCCATGAGGCCCACCCTTTTTTGTGGTGGTTATGATTTTTTTGTATAAAGCACAATTATTCCAATTCCTTATTTTATATGCTTCGCACTTTTTCTTATCACCCCACTTCTTGGCTATTCGTTAAACTGATTTGTGGGTGTGGTGAGGGGTGTATTTATAGGCATTTTAAGGTTTGGGAAACTTTGCCCCTCCTGGTAGGAATGTATATCCCATACGTCACTAGCTCATGGACTCTTGTTAATATGAAAGAAATGAATTTATCAGGTAAGTTCTTACATAAATTATGTTTTTCCATCTTAATACGAGGAGAGTCTACTACTTAATTCATTACTTGTGGGAAACAAATACCCAAGCTCTAGAGGACACTGAATGAAAACGGGAGGGTAAAAAAGAAGCGCACCCTAGTCAGAGGGCACCACAGCCTGTAAAACCTTTCTCCCAAAAGCTGCTTCAGCCGAAGCAAACACGTCTAATTTGTAAAACTTTGAAAAAGTATGTAAGGAGGACCAGGTAGCCGCCTTACAAATCTGCTCCATAGAGGCCTTATTCTTGAAGGCCCAAGAAGAAGCCACAGCTCTAGTTGAGTGAGCCGTAATCCTCTGAGGAGGCTTATGTCCCGCTGTCTCATAAGCCAGGCGATTCATGCTCCTCAGCCAAAAAGATAGGGAAGTGGAAGAAGCCTTCTGCCCTTTGCGCTTCCCACAATAGACAAACAATGCTGAAGCCTGTCTGAAATCCTTCATAGCCTGAAGATAAAATTTCAAAGATCGAACCACATCCAAGTTATGAAGTAACCATTCTTTTGGAGAAGGGTTAGGGCACAAGAAACGTCAATCTCCTGATTAATGTTGTGATCAGACACAACCTTAGGGAGAAATCCCAACCCAGTGCGAAGGACAGCCTTATCGGCATGAAAAACCAGATAAGGAGGCTCACATTACAAGGCCGCCAACTCAGACTATGCGTGCTGAAGCAATAGCCAGTAGAAAAAGAACCTTCCACGACAGTATCTTAATGTCAAGAGAATGCATAGGCTCAAACGGAGCCCTCTGCAAAAGCCTAACAACCAGATTCAAACTCCAAGGAGGAGCAGAATGTCTAAATACAGGCCTGATCCTAGATAGAGCCTGAACAAAAGACTGTATATCAGGAAGTTCAGCAAGTTTCCTGTGCAACAACACAGATAGAGCCGAAATCGGCCCCCTTAAGGAACTGGCGGCAAGTCCCTTCTCAAACCATCCTGGAGGAAGGAAAGTATCCTGGATACTCTGACCCTATGCCAAGAATATCCACGAGTCTCACACCAGAGTAAGTAGGTCCTCCACACCTTATGATAGATGCATTTGGTGACCGGCTTCCTGGCTTGAATGAGAGTATCAATCACACTCTCAGAAAACTCTCTCTTGGCTAAGACTAAGCGTTCAATCTCCATGCAGTCAGCCTCAGAGAATCTAGATTTTGATGCACAAAGGGGCCCTGTACCAGCAGATACCTGCGACAGGGCAACCTCCACTGAGGAGACGATGACATCCCCACCAGATATGCAAACCACATCCTCCACGGCCACGATGGAGCAATCAGAATAGTTGATGCTTGCTAGTGCTTGATGCGGGCCACTTCTCGAGGTAGAAGTGGTAAGAGTGGAAATATGTAGACTAGGTTGAATCCCCAAGGCACTGCTAGGTTATCTATCAGTTCTGCCTTGGGATCCCTGGACCGAGACCCTTATCTGGGTAGCTTGAAGTTGAGTCTGGACTCCATAATATATATCTCTGGAGTCCCCCATCTGTAGCAAATCTCCACAAACACTGATGAAACAATTGCCTGCTGAGAAAATCTGCTTCCCAGTTGTCCACACCCGGATGTGGATTGCTGACAGTGAGCAGTTGTGGGCCTCTTTCCATTCCAGAATCCGAGATACTTCCCTCATGGCTAGGGAGCTTCTCGTTCCCCCCCTGGTGGTTGATGTAAGCCACCTAGGTAACGTTGTCCGACTGGAATCTGATGAACTGGCACAAACCCAGGAGGGGCCAGCCCTCAGATCGTTGAAGATCGCTCAAAGTTCCAGGATGTTGATTGGAAGAAGCGACTCCTCCCGACTTCACCTGCCCTGTGCCTTCCTGGCACCCTAAACAGCTCCCCATCCTGAAAGGCTCGCATCCGTAGTCACAATCTCCCAAGATGGTCTCAGGAAGGATGTCCCCTCGGACAGCTGATACGGACGAAGCCACCGAGAGAGGGAGTCCCTTCCCGGCTGTCCAGAGAGATCTGTTGGGATGGATCCGAGTGATCAACGTTCCATTGCCTCAGCATGCACAAGTAAAGAGGTTCGAGATGGAACCTGGCGAATGGAATCACATCTATACTTGATACCATGAGCCCAATCACCTCCATACACTGGGCCACAGATGGCCTTGAGGAGGTTTCAAGGGCAAAACAGTTGGAAGCAATTTTGCAATGTCTCTAATCTGTCAGGTTTATCTTCATGGATATGGAGTCTATTATCATGCCCAGGAACGCCACTCTGGTACTGGGAACCAGAGAACTCTTTCCTGAGTTTATCTTCCATCCATGAGATCGAAGAAGAAGTAGAAGAGCTCTCAAATGGTCCTCTGCCAGCTGGCAGGACAGAGCCCGGACCAGGATGTCATCCAGATAAGGTGCTACTGTAATACCTCTTGATCTCGCCACTGCGAGCAAAGCTCCCAGAACCTTCGTAAAGACTCTTGGGGCAGTAGCCAGACCGAAGGGGAGAGCTACAAACTGTAAGTGCTGGTCCAGGAAAGCGAATCTTAGGTACTTGAAGTGATCCCTGTGAATTGGCACATGAAGGTAGGCGTCCTTCAAGTCTATCGTAGTCATGGACTGACCCTCTTGAACGATTGGATAGACAGAATCTTGTTTAAGCACTTTAGGTCCATAATTGGGCGAAACGTGCCCTCTTTCTTTGGGACCATGAAAAGGTTTGAATAGTGCCCTAGACCTCTTTCTGCTAGAAGTACCGGTACAATTACTCCTAGAGAGGAGAGATCCCTCACGCACTCTAGAAAGGCATCTTGTTTCTCTGGTCTTGGCGATAGATTTGACAAGAGGAATCTACCCCTGGGAGGGTAAGTTTTAAAACCTATCCTGTAACCCTGAGCAACAACCTCCAGAACCCAAGGATCCTGCACGTCTCTCATCCAAGTCTCCGCAAAAAGAGATAGTCTGCCCCCTACGAGATCCAGAGACGGATCGGGGGCCACCCCTTCATGCCGATTTTGTCTCAGCGGGCTTCTTGCTCTGCTTGGTCTTATTCCAAGACTGAGGTTTCCAAGATCCTTTGGACTGCTCTGGGTTTTTCGGCAGGCTGCTGTTGTTAGGACTTGTCCGAACGAAAGGGACCCTTAGGTTTATTTTTCTTATCCTGCAGTAGAAAGGTACCCTTGCCCCCCATAACCGTGGATATGATAGAGTCCAGGCCTGGCCCGAAAAGAATCTTTCCTTTAAATGGAAGGGAAAGTAATCTAGATTTGGACATCATGTCAGCAGACCACAACTTCAACCACAGGGCCCTCCGGGCCAGAACAGTAAAGCCTGATGTCTTAGCATTCAAGTGAATAATCTGCATATTTGCATCACAGATAAACAAATTAGCTACCCTCAGGGCCTTAATTCTTTCCTGTATCTCATCAAGGGGAGTCTCCACCTCGATCATCTCTGAGAGAGAGTCGCACCAATAGGTAGCGGCTCCCGCCACCGCAGCGACCGCCGCTGCAGGTTGAAATAGGAACCATGTATGCTGAAACATGTTTCTTAACAGGGTCTCTAATTTCTTATCCATGGGCTCCTTAAACGACGAACTATCCTCAAGAGGGATAGTGGTGCGCTTAGCGAGCGTGGAGATAGCCCCATCCACCTTAGGGACAGATCCTCACAATTCTAGCTGAGATTCAGGAACAATTTCTTAATCGAAGGGGAGAAAGATTACCCAAGTCTCTCCCATTCATTCTTTATAATATTCGCCATCTTTATGGGAACAGGGAAAGTCTGAGGCACCACCCTGTCCTCATAAACTTTATCAAGCTTAGGAATCGAAGGTTCCTCCGGTAACTTCAGTTACGGAACCTCTAGAGTAGCCAAAACCTCTTTTAATAAAAGTGTAAGTGCTCCATCCTAAACCTAAAGTCTGGTTCCTCCGCAGTCGGAAGTTTAGAGGCCGCAGATTCTGACCCAGAGAAAGAGTCCTCCGAAGTATCGGAGTCCTCTGCCTAAGCGGATAATCTAGTCTCAGATACATCCAACGGAGTAGATGACCCTTGGGAAGGATAGTAATGTTTAAAGGGACAGTCAAGTAAAAAAAAAAAAACTTTCTTGATTTAAATAGGGCATCTAATTTTAAACAACTTTCCAAATTACTTTTATTACCAATTTTGCTTTGTTCACTTGGTATTTTTAGTTGAAAGCTAAACCTAGGAGGTTCATATGCTAATTTCTTAGACCTTGAAGGCCGCCTCAAATCTGAAAGCATTTTGACATTTTTAACCACTAGAGGGTGTTAGTTCATGTGTTTCATATAGAAAACATTGAGCTCAGGCACATGAGGCTCCTAAGAGTCAGCACTGATTGGCTAAAAATGCAAGTCTGTCAAAAGAACTGAAATAAGGGGGCAGTTTGCACAGGCATAGATACAAGGTAATCACAGAGGTAAAAAATGTATTATTATAACTGTTGGTTATGCAAAACTGGGGAATGGGTAATAAAGGGATTATCTACCTTTTTAAACAACAAAAAGTCTGGTGTTTACTGTCCCTTTAACCTTTCGCTTGCGCTTAGCAGTGTGAGGTAAAGCACTGAAGGCTGCTGTAAGGATATGTTTAGTTGTTTTTAGAGAACACTACAATAACAGCCCCTGCTTTATGCAGGACCACTCAGTCTCACACCTTACCTCGGATTCCCACAGATTTAACTTAAGGGAACCCTGATATGCTCATTGATCTGAGGGTCACTACAGCAGGGTTGCTGAGTGAAACCGGAACCTTCACGCAACAATAAATGCTTAAAGCAGAAAAGAGAATAAGTCTTATAGGATTGACTGCAGCAGTAGTGAAAGAGTTAATTAGTGCAGGTGCCTTAATTCAAACAGAGTTGCAATGGAAATAGTTTATGCAGCAGGCTTTAACAAACACACTGAAATTAACAGAGTACTTTGATAAGTGAATAAATCAACCTCTGGTCATATTGTAAACCATACTTTGATAATGAATATTAATACTTTGCAGAGTTGTTCAGTCAGAGTAATATAAGCTGTGGTAAACTTGAGGAAACAGATATAGTTTAACTTAGAGCAAACAGTTCATTTCAAGCACAATAGAGGTTAATTGCGTAAAGTTTGAATTATGCTTATGCAATCCGATAATGAATAATGGTACTTTGTAATAATCTTTGTCACAGTTATTTGTTTGTAATTTGGTAAATAGCAGTAAATAGGTTTAGTGCATATTTGATATCTGAAGCGAATATGGAAATCCAGCAAATGAGCGTTCCACAATATATAGCAAGTGAAGGAAAAATGAGGTTGCAGCAATACGCACAGTTCATAGAATGTAATATATATAGACTAGAAATATTGTAGATGATATTAGCACATAGCGATACAGTTACCACACAGCAACAAGTCCTAGGAGTATCGCAGAGAGCCTGGCAGAGATCCGCGGCGGGAGAATGAGGAGCGTGACGTCACACGCTGCAGGGGAACAACCTCACTACAGGAGAGAGACTGAGAAATCTCTTAGTGAACAAACGGAGCAAATCTTCAAGCACAAAAGAGAATCTGCAAGTTGATTCAAATAGGCAGATACTCATGGAGAGCAATAAGTTGAGAATACAAAGTAGTATAAACGGCTAGGTCTCTTCTGAAGCAGCTTCACACTGAGCAACAAATTACCAAGCAATGAGTTCTGTTGGGAGGAGCCTTAAATAGGGGTAGTGAGTTGACATTCTTAAAGGCACAGTAGGAAAAGAGATAAATCCCTGACAGCTGCAGACAAAGCCGTTTGCAACTGTTTAGCAAAATCTGGCAGCCACAGGGTCCCTCCCGCAGGAGGATTAGTAGTGCACTGGGGAGCTACATGTGTAAACGGAGATGATTGTAGGGAACGCACCTCACGGGACTGAGAGCCCTCAGAGGTGGACAGCTCAGTGGTACTAAACATCTTGTTCTTTTTAGATATCACTATTTTATCAAGGCATGTGGAACATAGTTGAGCAGGCGGATATACCGTAGCCGCCTCACAATAAGCACAGGCATTAGATTTAGGCAAAGAGGGAGTACCCTCTAACGTATAAGAGTCCTCCATCGCTTGCGCCTTTATTAAGGACTATAGAAAATAAATGTGTCCTTTATACCCCAATGGTTGGGGCACTCACCACCTCCTATGACTAAGGCCCACAGAGAAACCGCTTTCGCCTCCTGCAACCGACGATCAAAAAAAGGAAGATAATGAGGCCACACCCGGTCACATGGACCACCCCTGCAGCCGAGAAAAAGCACTCCAAACTAAATAGGCTGCGCAGTAATCAAAATGACAGAAGAGCCTGACTGTTCACACATTGCCAGAGCCACATCTCACACATATTGCAGCAAAAAACACAATAAAACAATCATGTATACACCCCCCCCTGTTCAATAATCACCTTCCGGATATATTAACCCTTGATTCTATACAGATAAAAGGAGTCACACTGTAACCCTGTCTTCTTGCGTTATCATTACAGGTATAAAAAATTAAACAATCTTACCAGAATCTACGCCGTGGAACAGGAACATGGCCTCTCAAGTTTGACAGTGTTGTAGCGTCGCTCCTGAAATCGACTTGAGTGATAGAAAGCAGGCAGTGAAACTTGTCAACACTGGTTGCTTAAGGAGCTGTAAATACAAGTCTGGATGGTTTCGTAGAAAGACTCTCCCTGCATCCCCAGACCCTAACATTTGTCAATGCTCTCACTGAGAGGCTGACAAGACTACTTAAAACTCCACTCCCTTTCCGAAGAGTACTACCCTTCATCAGAGACTACTCCGAATCTTCCGACACTTCTCTGCCATCCTCCTGTGACGAAAGGAAAAGAATGACTGGGGGATGAGGGGAGTGGGGGAGGTATTTAGGCCTTTGGCTGGGGTGTCTTTGCCTCCTCCTGGTGGCCAGGTTCTGTATTTCCCACAAGTAATGAATTAAGCCGTGGACTCTCCTCGTATTAAGATGGAGAAGATGTTTGTGAAACTAATATCAGAGAAAGAAAAAAAATCACCACAATAAAACAACTATGTATAATTCAAAGAGATTTGTTCCTGCTGCTCGTCACAACCTTGTCAGCTTTAAATATATTCTACATGCTGGGCCGAGGTGTAGGGGAAATATGCTAAAATGCCCCAGAATGCCCATGGGCAGCCACTGGAGATACGATTTGTTCTACCTAACAATAATATTTTACCATAACAAAAGGCACAAGTGAATATTTTACAAACAGTTTTGCAAATGTGCTTCCTAATTATTGCAGTTGTAATCATTGCGTTTTATGCATTGCTACCAGGCTCTTGTTTGCAAGATATGGTATGGGGCCCTCACGCAACTATATATGATAATGACAGGAACACCCTCTAATGAAACAATGCTCAATACATTTCAAACATGATCCTGCCTCTTGGCATCCTTATAAATGTCTCTCTATGATTCCAGGCCAATGACCTTTAGAGGTGAAGGGCAAACAACACATATAGATTGGAGATATGGGATGAGCTCTGATGTCCTATTTATCAAAGGACTTACTGATGTGCACAATCACACATTCTACTAATTTGTAAACCACTGTTGAATATGGTTACTGCTCTTTACGGGAGTAATAAACTTAATGATGTCACCTAACTAATACAAAGCCACTTGAGGCCATTGCAGACTCACCCTCAGATGCTCCTGGTCATGCACATACTCCCCATTGATCTGCAGCAGTTGGTCTCCATCCCTCAGCCCCCCGAGATAGGCAGAACCCCCAGGTACCACCAGGCGTACAATGTGACCATCTCTCTCCACTTCCTTCCGAAGGTGGAAGCCATAACTGCCATTGGCATCTTTTCTTAAAACACAGAACCTAGGTTCCGGCTGGGATTCAGTTTCTGAATAATAGAGACCAGTTATTATCTTGAGTAAAGATCATAGAGAAGGACAGATAATGATGGAGAGTCACAAATAAAGTGTACAGGTGAAAAAAAGAAATACCTGAGAGAGAGAAAGGAGCAAAGCCTGGGAGATACACAGTGAAAAGGTGTAAGAGGAGGAGCTACAAACCCTGACATGTAGAACGTCTGAGGGTCTGAAAGCTAGGGTGCTAAAGACCTAAAAGGGCATTCAACTTATAACATATGAACATTTAAGCATTGGGTGCAAAAGAGATGTTTTAAAATGATTTAACACTGTTTTGCAAATTAAAGGAACAGTCTAGTCAAAATGAAACGTTCATGATTCAGATAGGGCATGTCATTTTAAACAACTTTCAAATTTACTTTTAGCAAATTTGCTTTGTTCTCTTGGTATTGTTAGTTGAAAGCTAATCCTAGATAGGCTCATATGCTTATTTCTAAACCCTTGAAGGCCACCTCTTATCTGAATGCATTTGACAGCTAGAGGGTGTTTGTTCATGTGTGCCATATAGACAACATTGTGCTCACGTCTGTGGAGTTGCTTATGAGATGGCACTAATTGGATAAAATGCAAGTCTGTCAAAATAACTGACATAGGGGCCAGTCTGCAGAGGCTTAGATACAAGTTTATTACAGAGGTAAAAAGTATATTTATATAATCGTGTTAGTTGTCCAAGACAGGGGAATGGGTAATAAAGGGATTATCTCTCTTTTTAAACAATACAAATTCTGAAGTAGTCTGTCCCTTTAACAACAGTTCAGGGATACACCTCTTGAAAAGCCTGTGAAATCTATGTTTCTGGAATCCTCAACTGTGAACAGTTGGTGACAGATGTAAATGAGGATGTGCTCTGATCTAATTAATAATTGCACATAATGTGTCAGCTTATTTGAAGAGAGTGGGGCAAAAAAAAATTATAGGGAAAGAAAGAAAGAAAGAAAGAAAGAAAGAAAGAAAGAAAGAAAGAAAGAAAGAAAGAAAGAAAGAAAGAAAGAAAGAGCAAGCAAAATAAATGCAGCATTTATTTAGCAACATTTGTTGTTTTTTTTAGTTAAAGGGACAGTAAACACCAGAATTGTTGTTGTTTAAAAAGGTAGATAATCCCTATATTACCCATTCTCCAATTTTGCATAACCAACGCAGTTATAATAATATTCTTTTTACCTCTGTGATTGCCTTGTATCTATGCCTCTGCAAACTGCCCCCTTATTTCAGTTCTTTTGACAGACTTGCATTTTTAGCCAATCAGTGCTGGCTCCTAGGAGCTTCACGCGCCTGAGCTCAATGTTATCTATATGAAACACATGAACTAACACCCTCTAGTGGTGAAAAACTGTCAAAATGCTTTCAAATTAGAGGCAGTCTTCAAGGTCAAAGAAATTAGCACATGAACCTCCTAGAGTTAGCTTTCAACTAAGAATACCAAGAGAACAAAGCAAAATTGGTAATAAAAGTAAATTGGAAAGTTATTTAAAATTACATGCCCTATTTAAATCATGAAAGATTTTTTTTTACTTTACTGTCCCTTTAAACAATTTATAAGGAGATTGGTCTAAGGGACTCCTGCAAGGTAACAAAATATTAAAAGGGACATAGACATGACTATAACATCTTTAGCATATTAGTAAATGGAATTAAAACTAATGGTTTGGCTTTTTTTTAGATTTTTAATTAATAAATTGTTGTATTTAGGAAATGTACTAGAAATACAATCAATCAAAAAATAAAAAAATGAGTATAGAGCAAACATTTGCGCTCAAGCGATAAGGGGTTTATCATTCTAGTGCAATTGTGTTTACTTCTGTGACTTCAGAGCTTAAAACACACACATATATATGTATATATATATAGATATATAAATAAATGTTTACATATAGTGATGTCGAGAACATAAAAATTTGGGTTGGCGAACGGCGAACACGAACTTCCACAACTGTTGGCGAACCGGGCGAACCGCCATAGACTTCAATAGGCAGGCAAATTTTAAAACCCACAGGGACTCTTTCTGGCCACAATAGTGATGGAAAAGTTGTTTCAAGGGGACTAACACCTGGACTGTGGCATGCCGGAGGGGGATCCATGGCAAAACTCCCATGGAAAATTACATAGTTGATGCAGAGTCTGGTTTTAATCCATAAAGGGCATAAATCACCTAACATTCCTAAATTGTTTGGAATAACGTGCTTTAAAACATCAGGTATGATGTTGTATCGATCAGGTAGTGTAAGGGTTGCGCCCGCTTCACAGTGACAGACCAAACTCCCCATTTAACGCACCGCAAACAACCGCAAACAGTCCATTTGCACAACCGCAAACTCCCCATTTGCACAAGGTTGGATACCAAGCTAGCCATGTCCCGTTCTTTGTCCTCATTGATGTCATTGAAGGTCTCTTCCTCCACCCAGCCACGTACAACACCAAGGGTCCCCGAAAGGTGACAACAAGCCCCCTTGTGACGCCTGCTGTGTTTGGTCTTCCACCTCCTCAAAGCCACCTTCCTCCTCTAACTCCTCTTCTTCAGACTCCTCTCTCTGCGTTATTATAAGGTGTGTTAAGTAGTACTATTCCTATCAGTTTAATCCCTGTTACGTCCCCTATCAGGGGACGTGTATATGGCATCGATTTTAGGAACCGGGAGATGGAAAAAGATGCTTGGTCGGTCCTCCTACTTCAAATTTGGGGCACTGCGCATGCAATCTAATGTGCCACCAGATAGGAGTGGTGTGTTAAGTAGTACTAGTCTTATCAGTTTAATTCCTGTTACGTCCCCTATCAGGGGAAGTGTATATGGCATCGATTTTAGGTACCGGGAGATGGAAAAAGATGCTTGGTCGGTCCTCCTACTTCAAATTTGGGGCACTGCGCGTGCAATCTAATGTGCCACCAGATAGGAGTGGTGTGTTAAGTAGTTCTATTCTTATCAGTTTAATCCCTGTTACGTCCCCTATCAGTGTTGTTTTTTTTTTTAAATGTACACTACTGTTACACCAGATATGAGTTGCACTGGTGTGACACTGTGCCCTGGCAGGCAGGCACTGAAACGCACACGTGTGAAGGAAACTGACTGCTATTATTTCACAGTCAAAAAAGTGTTGTTTTTTTTAAAAGTACACTACTTTTACACAAGATATGAGTTGCACTGGGGTGACACTGTGCCCTGGCAGGCACTGAAACGCACACGCGTGAAGGAAACTGACTGCTATTATTTAACACAGTCAAAAAAGTGTTGTTTTTTTTTAAATGTACACTACTGTTACACCAGATATGAGTTGCACTGGGGTGACACTGTGCCCTGGCAGGCACTGAAACGCACACGTGTGAAGGAAACTGACTGCTATTATTTCACAGTCAAAAAAGTGTTGTTTTTTTTAAATGTACACTATTGTTACACCAGATATGAGTTGCACTGGTGTGACACTGTGCCCTGGCAGGCAGGCACTGAAACGCACACGTGTGAAGGAAACTGACTGCTATTATTTCACAGTCAAAAAAGTGTTGTTTTTTTTAAAAGAACACTACTTTTACACAAGATATGAGTTGCACTGGGGTGACACTGTGCCCTGGCAGGCACTGAAACGCACACGCGTGAAGGAAACTGACTGCTATTATTTAACACAGTCAAAAAAGTGTTGTTTTTTTTTTAAATGTACACTACTGTTACACCAGATATGAGTTGCACTGGGGTGACACTGTGCCCTGGCAGGCACTGAAACGCACACGTGTGAAGGAAACTGACTGCTATTATTTCACAGTCAAAAAAGTGTTGTTTTTTTTTAAATGTACACTATTGTTACACCAGATATGAGTTGCACTGGGGTGACACTGTGCCCTGGCAGGCACTGAAACACACACGTGTGAAGGAAACTGACTGCTATTATTTCACAGTCAAAAAAGTGTTGTTGTTTTTTAAATGTACACTACTGTTACACCAGATATGAGTTGCACTGGGGTGACACTGTGCCCTGGCAGGCACTGAAACGCACATGTGTGAAGGAAACTGACTGCTATTATTTCACAGTTAATAAAGTGTTGGTTTTTTTTTAAATGTACACTACTGTTACACCAGATATGAGTTCCACTGGGGTGACACTGTGCCCTGGCAGGCACTGAAACGCACACGTGTGAAGGAAACTGACTGCTATTATTTAACACAGTCAAAAAAGTGTTGTTTTTTTTAAATGTACACTACTGTTACACCAGATATGAGTTGCACTGGGGTGACACTGTGCCCTGGCAGGCACTGAAACACACACGTGTGAAGGAAACTGACTGCTATTATTTCACAGTCAAAAAAGTGTTGTTTTTTTTAAATGTACACTACTGTTTCACCAGATATGAGTTGCACTGGGGTGACACTGTGCCCTGGCAGGCACTGAAACCCACGCGTGTGAAGGAAACTGACTGCTATTATTTAACACAGTCAAAAAAGTGTTGTTGTTTTTTAAATGTACACTACTGTTACACCAGATATGAGTGGTGGCACTGGGCAAGTGGGCACAGTATACGCTGTGAGCCTGACACACATGCTGGCAGGCAGACAACTGCAATTAGTTTACACAGAAAAAAAAAAAGCAGACTGATGTTCTAGCCCTAAAAAGGGCTCTTCGGAGTGCTGTCCTTACAGTAGAGATCAGATGAGTCCTTCAGGACTGTAGTGGACACTGAATACACTAGCCTAGCTATCGATTTCCCTATTAAATCAGCAGCAGCTACACTGTCCCTCCTCTCACTAAGAATGCAGCTTCCGAATTAATCTAAAATGGATGCGGTCCAGGAGGTGGGAGGGTCTGCTGCTAATTGGCTGGAATGTGTCTGCTGACTGTGAGGTACAGGGTCAAAGTTTTACTCAATGATGACGAATAGGGGGCGGATCGAACATCGCATATGTTTGCCCGCCGCGGCAAACGCGAACAAGCTATGTTCGCCGAGAACTATTCGCCGGCGAACTATTCGCGACATCACTATTTACATATGTATTTATAGACATATATACACATATAAACACATAAATACATACATATACATTTATATATATATATATATATAATATATACAGTACATATATAGCAATATAAATAGGGAAGAGTATAGGACACGATCCCTATATAGAAGGTGCGCAAATAAGATCAGATTGGTTAAGGGTTGTTTTAAATATAGCAAGTACTTTTATGTCAGACACAGCCTGATGAAACGACCGATACGGTTGAGAAACGCGTTGCTGGTTTTAAAGTGGCTCAATAAATTTTGACACGTTATCTTGTACTTGCTCCTCGCAATTTATTTCCTCCACCACGACTCCTTTCAACATTCACGGAGGTTGACAACTCGGCCTGCTCCAATCAGTGGGCTATACCGCTACACGCTGTGGCCACGTAGGAAGCTAATGGGATTCCTGGTTCCTGATTGCTGCTTGGTGATCGATCCCCACGTGTTTGGCCTGGATGGCGAGTCAGTCTGTCGGGCAACTATTTGAGGTCCCGGCCTGTTTGGTTAGGCACCATCTAAGTTCCGCTCTCCATGTGAGTACCCATCCTTCAGGGCTTGTTTTGTGTCCTGTCTGCTTCCTTTGTACAGACAATATTGTTTTATGAGGCGCCTCTTCATCTGTTCCCACAGGTCTCTTCTAATATAAATAGGGACTGCACTCACTGGATTTAGAAAAATATAATACTGTTTAAAAGACCCCTGCCTCAGACCAAGCAGTGAATAACAACTTAAATATACTAAGTCCCACCCCCAATCAATTCAAAAATGGTGCCAAAAATTTGTAACCACAGCAACACAATAACAGTTGCTATGGTGTTAGTATATACATGTCACGGCCACCGTCAGACAGCCCCAGGCCGACCCGTTAAGGGTCTAGCCGGGTCTGCCGAACTGGAGGGGCGGAGATGTCACGGACACCAGACAGCTAAGGCTACCCCCCACTCCCTACAACCTCACCCCTGTTGTTTATCAGTGGTTTTGGACTCCTCAGAGCAACCACAATATCTGGAAGCTTTTGTTTGCATGGTTTTGTGTTACAAACTTGTTTAGAGAAGAGCTGGTCTATGACCTGGAAAACCCTCCTAGGCTGGCTGGGCTCCTAGAACTCCCGGTCGGCCGCCTCACAACGGACACCCGCCTAACCCCTCTCCAGCTGTCCGGGCTCCTGGAACTCCCGGTCGGCCACAAGACAGCAGGACACCCGCTAACTTTACCCCTGGTCGCTCCAGCAACCATGTGCCCCAGAGCTCTGCTCTTTTGGGGATTAGTAGCCTCTAGGGAGTACAAGAGGTGGGGGAATTACCGGAGGGGGGCTGCTTTGGGAACTGGGGATTTTGGACACCCCACCCCCATAACTTCAACGGGCTATATCTCCGGTCCCCAAAAACGAATCACGCTGCTTTGGACTGCTGCATCTGGGGGCCGAGAGCTTTCAAATGACACCCTGGAAATGCTGCCGATTCCCCGGGATCACCCCAAAACCGTCACCACTGTGTCCTGGGATTCTGTGGGACTATGGTTGCTATGGAGGCGTCGGTCAGTCTGGAGGGGCGGGAATGGGGGGAAAACTGTGGCATTGTCTCCCTGTTTTATCAAGATGAGCTGTGTGTATAAAATGAGTGTATGTTGTACAATAAAATCAGTTCTTGTTTCACCTGAATGCTAGTCTGTCTAGTTATTTGTGTGGGCTCCTGCTAGAATCACAATACGATAGGATACAGCTTAATACCCCATTCTTGTGGAACTATTACATTAAGGTCGTCAACCCTCATTAATCAATGATATGACCTAACCACACTGACACTGTTGCATTGAGGATAATGCGCTAACAGGAACGATCCACCCGGCTGCATATGACTATGAAAATTAGCCATGCGTCTGTTAGACAAGGGGCGGGTTGCTGGTACGTCATGTGACGCTACGTGGTTACTCCAATATACTCTAGGAGCCGTGCGGGTTGTACTAACACAGTTCTGAACTAAAACATCCACATACAGATATAACAAATACACATAAAGGTAAGCACAGATACTGACTTAAAGTGAAGATAAAGTGTTTACCTTTGTAACACATCAATGCATTTGCAAATATTAACATAGGATAATCGCTAAGTTTTTGTTTCTAATACTTTTCTATTTTTCAAAATATATATATAAATCCCTACCGTTTGCATTTTTACTCCTCCCAACCTCTATTTCCTGGTTTTGTGTTCTGTGACATATAAAGCGGTCCCACCCGCTCTCTACATCTCTCAAAAGCGCGTTCACAATACGCCCGTTAAACTGCGCATGCCCAGAAGAAAGTGACATCGCGGATTAGCGCATGCGTAGTTTAACGGCAAATCGGCAAATCCATTCACAACTCTCCAATACCTAAATAATACCAATACGCATGCTAGAAACGGTGCGAGCCTGAATTAATAGCTTCCGAAAAAAAAGAATACTACATGCGCATATGTGCAAGGAGGCGGATGACGTGGGGTGACGGCCGCCTAACAACCAGATTTTCAATTGGTTTACTGAAAAACGTGATCCAGACAGAAAAAAAAATTGGATTGATTTTTTGGAACTTCAGAAATTGATTTATAACGCTAATAACTTGATTTACACGCAAATTTTAAAAAAATTGATGAATGAAAGTCCTATTTATAATGATATACTAGACTATAAACCTATTATGTATATAACCCTTTATGTGTTCAGATCTCGTCGAGCCATATTGCGAACACGCTATCATAATCACACATTGAACGATTAAACTGCTAGGTATATGACTTGATGTATTCTAATAGAAATTAATCGCCTAAATCTATACATAATGAACTGTTTGAATTGGGCTAAAACTGCTTAGGTATGTGACAATCATAAATGATGATTTAGAGCATATGACTGCAATGTGAATGTTGTTCTTTGCTTAACACTATGATTTTGTATACTACAAAGATGTAAATATGAAGATTGTTGCACAAATTGTGATAAAATGTCTGCTTTATAATTGGGACATTTGCTATATTATGCACTATGTTCTTTTTTTATATGTGTTACATAAGAATTTTATATGTGTATATACTAACACCATAGCAACTGTTGTTGTGTTGCCGTAGTTACAAATTTTTGGTACAACTTTTGAATTGATTGGGGGTGGGATTGCTTGGTCTGAGGAAGGAGTTTGCGAACCCCGAAACGTCACCATGAATTAAACAGTATTATGTGTTTCTAAATCCAGTGAGTGCAGTCCCTATTTATATTAATATTGATTATTTGACTTAGCGTCCTGGTTGTCGACCATTGGGAAATGTATATGCAGACATATGAGGAGAATATATATATATATATATATATATATATATATATATATATATATATATATATATATATATATATATATATATATGTTAAAGGGACATTAAACCCAAAAAAATTATTTAATTATTTCATGATTCCAATAGAAGAAACAATTTTAAACAACTTTCCAATTTACTTCTATTATTATTTTGCTTTATTCTCTTGTTATCCTTTGCTGAAAGGATTATCTAGGTAAACTCAGGAGCAGCAAAGAACCTAGGTTCTAGCTGCTGATTGGTAGCTGCATATATATATATATACTGATTGTCATTGCCTCACCCATGTGTCCAGTTAGACACCAGTAGTGCATTGCTGCACCTTCAACAAATGATACCAAGAGAATGAAACAAATTAGATAATAGAAGTAAATTAGGAAGCTGTTTAAAATTGTATTCTCTATCTGAATCATGAAATAATTTTTTGGGGTTTCATGTCCCTTTAATTGGAGCCCTTTGCTGTTAAGTAGATGAAAACATGAACAATCATATATATGCAATATTCATTTTTAATAAAGGTTTTAACTATGTGTTTACTGTAAATATTTGTCCTTCCAATGTTCTGCACATAAAAGTTGGCAACCCTTTAAGAAAATATAAACTATTAATGGAACTCTCCAAGCACTAGCTCAGCTGTCCATTGAATAATAGGCACAAATGGCAGCAAGTGTTATCTGCATTTCTGGACCTCATGAAATAGCTCTAAATTGTGGTGATTTGATTTCTCTAGCAATTTTTGTGCTTGTACAAGAACCAGAAGTGTGTTTGCAATGCTTACCACCATAAGAAGCTTATCACTTACTGAGCTAGTGGGATGTAGTTCCCTTAAAGGGGCAGTATAATCGAATTTTCATATAACATACCCCCCAACTGTCCCAATTTTCATGGAACAGTCCCAATTTTAGGGGTCTGTCCCACCCTCCTGGGAAGCTTGCCATCTGTCCCGCATTGCCCCATGCATTTACAATAAAAAAAACTCAGAAGCAGCTGGCTTTTCTCTCCCAGGGTTAGATACCTGTTAGATTCCCTGTGGAAAAGGAATGGTGTGTGGGTTAAGCAGGAGTAAGAAGGCTGTATACCCTCTGACCTCAGGTAATGGTGACCTCTAACCTCTGGTTGTGATGACATCTAACCCCTTGTGATAATAGTAGCATACCTTCAGTTTTATATGATGAGCAGTGCTAACTAGGGTGACCACATTTCCAAACTGCCATTCAGGGACACCCCCCCCCCCCCCTCATAAAAAAAACCCCAAAACTGTGGTCACCACTTTAGACTTTAGGTGATGTACAATGTACACATGCTTTCATAAAGTTACTTAGAGCGGCATACTTTTTACATCACCCATCTCATCAGGGAATCAAACCACCTTTGCTATATATTTTTTAAAATTTATATCATAATGAAAAATATTTTTTGTATGGTTGATGATAAAATAAAAATGTCATGAACATACTAATTAATTAGTATAATTTTACTATGCTATGTGTGCATATGATGAAAGTTGCAACGTCTAGTAGTTCTAATCTATTCTTACCCATCTGAGACTGAGTCTGCTATAATAATAACTCGTCTGCTGAATCTGCTCTGCGCACGCTACTCTGCTGAGTCTGCTCTGTGTACTGCTTAGATATTGCGCGGCGCCCGCCACCAGGATGTTCTTCTCCTCCTGTGTCCTCCAGAAACATACCTGACATCATCCCGCTAGCTGCGCAGGCAGCACGCCTCTCTCCTGGCTTCGCTGCGTCAATCCCCGGTGGAGTCAGAGAGTCTGTTTGACAGATGGCCATGGCGGCACTGGAGGGCAGCCATCCATTCCGGGACACTGCATTGTCCCGCAATGATGGTGCCCGGGACCAGGGACAGACCTGCAAAATGCTGGATTGTCCCGGGCAGTCCGGGACATGTGGTCACTCTAGTGCTAACACCAGGGTAATGAACAGTGGCAGCCTCAGACTGCCAGCTAATGTGCTTGCCAATCCCAGGACCCCATACAATGAATTACAGATACCCAAATATGATGTAGTGTGTGTGTGTATCTGCATGTATAAGTGTATGCTATTTAGTGTATGTGTATCTGTATGTATAAGTGTGTGTAGCTGTATGTATAAGTGTATGCTATATAGTGTGTGTGTATCTGTATGTATACGTGTGTGTGTGTGTATCTGCATATATAAGTGTATGCTATATAGTGTGTGTATATCTGTATGTATAAGTGTATGTTATGTAGTGTGTGTATCTGCATGTATAAGTGTAAGCTATGTAGTGTGTGTGTGTATATCTGTATGTATAAGTGTATGCTATATAGTGTGTGTGTATGTGTATGTATAAGTGTGTGTGTGTATATGCATGTATAAGTGTATGCTATGTAGTGTGTGTATCTGCATGTATAAGTGTGGGTATATCTGTATGTATAAGTGTATGCTATGAAGTGTGTGTATCTGCATGTATAAATGTGGGTATACTGTATCTGTATGTATAAGTGTATGCTATGTAGTGTGTGTGTATCTGCATGTATAAATGTGGGTATATCTGTATGTATAAGTGTATGCTATGTAGTGTGTGTGTATCTGCATGCATAAATGTAAGCTATGTAGTGTGTGTGTATCTGCATGCATAAGTGTAAGCTATGTAGTGTGTGTGTATGTATCTGTTTGTATAAGTGTATGCTATGTAGTGTGTGTGTATATGCATGTATAAGTGTATGCTATGTAGTGTGTGTGTATCTGCATGCATAAGTGTAAGCTATGTAGTGTGTGTGTATCTGCATGCATAAGTGTAAGCTATGTAGTGTGTGTGTATCTGCATGCATGTGTAAGCTATGTAGTGTGTGTGTATCTGCATGTATAAGTGTAAGCTATGTAGTGTGTGTGTGCATCTGCATGTATAAGTGTAAGCTATGTAGTGTGTGTGCATCTGCATGTATAAGTGTAAGCTATGTAGTGTGTGTGTACATGCATGTATAAGTGTATGCTATGTAGTGTGTGTGCATCTGCATGTATAAGTGTATGCTATGTAGTGTGTGTGTATTTACAGGTGTAAGTATATGCTATGTAGTGTGTGTTTCTGTGTATTTGAGTGTGTGTACATGTAGCTTGTGTTACTGTGAATTTTGCTGACTTTAAAGGCCAGAGTCTAGAATAGTAATGGGGAATGCAGAGAGCAGTTTTAAAGAATCTATTATTAAATGTCCAATTAAGATAAAAATATTTGTCTCTGCAAAGGCGAATTAAATACAAAGCTCACATAGCTATACCAGTGGTTTGAGCTTATGATTGATTTGCTGCCTAAGAGTATTAAAATATATGACTTTATTTACAATTTTATTTATATTACTCTGGTCTTATGGGGGGGGGGGTGTCCTTCTTTTGAATTTTGAAATGTTTGGAGGTATGTAATAGACACTACTATAAAGACGAATATGCACAGATACTGATATAAGTTGTATTTATAAAGCCCATCTGGGAGTGTTTTGTAACAATGTGTAGTTTTGCTTATTTTTTTAAAAACATTGTGCTGATTTTCAGACTCCTAACCAAGCCCCACAGTGTCAGATATATACATGCGTTTACAGACTCCTGCTGGCTCCTGTTTATATTATCTGTCTTTTCATATGCAGGGAAGGGGGGGGGGAAACTGCTATTTCAGAAAAGGGCTGGGAAGGCAGAACTAGTTTAAAGGGCCATAATACCCAAATGTTTAAACACTTGAAAGTGATGCAGTATAGCTGTAAAAAGCTGACTAGAAAATATCACCTGAACATCTCTATGTAAAAAAGAAAGATATTTTACCTCAAAAGTTTCTCAGTAGCCACATCCCATTGTAAAGGACTTCTAAGCAGCAAATTAGTATGTCTGTCCCGGGACAGCGGAAGGAGCGAGCTTACATGCACTCTCATCTTATTTCCCTATTCAACTTAAGGAAATTTACAATGAAATCTCATGAGAGTTAAGTGAAATCTCATGAGATCACAGTAAAAGAGTTCATGACCTCAGCACTGTTGATGCTGATTGGCTGCTGTTTATTTCTTCATTTTATTTTTTACCTGCAGCTGAGCATCAGTTGAGTATAACTTTTTACACAGAACTTACTCTGCTGAGCTGAGGACATTATGAGGTAAAATATCTTCTTTTTTTACATAGAGATGCTCAGGTGATATTTTCCTGTCAGCTTTTTACAGTTATACTGCATCAGTTTCAAGTGATTTAGCATATGAGTATTATGTCCCTTTAAGTCTGCTTCAGAGCAGTAATGCACTACTGCAACAAGAGACATATGTGCATAGCCTCCAACTACCAGCTAACACACAGTAATGCACTGCTACTCCTAAGGCCTACCTAGGCATGCTTTTCAACAAAATATACAAAGAGAACAAAGTAATTTTGATAAGAGAAGTAAATTAAATAGTTAAATTGCATGATCTGTCTGAAACATGAGCTGGACTTTGTCTCTTTAACTCAATTTTAAAAGAAAAACACTGCAGTTTCATACTTTAAATTGCTGTAAACCCCCCCAAGAGCATGTTGCTTTTCAGGATGTGTCCCTTTAAGTGGGGATCACAGACGTTATGGATGCATTTACCTGTATCATCCCCAAGGCACAGGGCAGGATTGTCAATACCCAGTTTTGGGTTAAATGTAAACCTCAGAAAAAAAGAAAAATATATTTTTTCATTTAAATGATTTTGCATAATACAAAACTATTTTTTTACTAATGCTTATCTGCATAAAAACTGTTTATTTAACATATTCCTTACATTGCCCCCTATTTCTCCATCTCTAACATATGCATATTGCATTTTTAAAGATAATTTCCTATTGGTCCATATAACCATTAACCTCTCCCCATAACACATTCTGGCCTTGATTGCAAGTGAAAAATATTAGTTCTGTCATGTGTTAACATCGCTTGAGCGCAATCCATACCACTTACATTTTTGCACTTATATTATAAGTTCAAAGTTATTATTTTTGCTTTAGCGATAGACTGGAGTGCACTACTGTCTGCATGTCAGATAGAAAAGATGCGATAAATACCTCACATAAATAGAAGTAGATATATTATACAAAGTAATATTCTTTTCTTACTTTAAAGGGACACCAAACCCAAATTTTTTTTAATGATTCAGATAGAGCAAACAATTTTAGGCAACTTTATAATTTACTCCTATTATCAATTTTTCTTCATTCTCTTGGTAACTTACGAGATGGCCCATTTTTGGTTCAGAACATGGGTAGTGCTTGCTGATTGGTGGCTACATTTAGCTACCAATCAGCAAGCACAACCCAGATGCTGAACCAAAAACGGGCCGGCTTCTAAGCTTACATTCCTGTTTTTTCAAATAAAGATACCAAGAGAAAGTTGCTTAAAATTGCATGCTCTATCTGAATCATGAAAGAAAAATAAATGGGCTTAGTATCCCTTTAAATTCACTAATATGCATTAAAATCGTACTGCTTATAGCATGACGTATTGCACCATATAGTAGCTCTCCCTTTACCACCACCTTCATAAGCTACATTTATTAATCCCTTCCATTGTCACCGCTAATTTCCCACTACAATCCTCTCTTGTGATTTACTTTGGCCCCTATTTATCAAAGGTCTTGCGGACCTGATCCGACAGTGCGGATCAGGTCCGCAAGACCTCGCTAAATGCGGAGAGCAATACGCTCTCCGCATTTAACATTGCTCCAGCAGCTCACAAGAGCTGCTGGTGCAACGCGCCCCCCCTGCTGACTCACGGCCAATCGACCGCCAGCAGGGAGGTGTCGATCAACCCGATCGTACTCGATCGGGTTGATTTCTGCCGATTCTGTCCGCCTGCTCAGAGCAGGGTTATGGAGCAGCGGTCTTTAGACCGCTGCTTCATAACTTGTGTTTCTGGCGAGTCTGAAGACTCGCCAGAAACACGGCCCTTCAAGCTCCATACGGGAGCTTGATAAAATATGGGCCTTTGCCTGCATATAAACCCCTTCTAAAATGATTCTTGTTGCTCCAAATAACCTCTCCAAAATACTCTTGTTACCTCTCTATTTTAAAACCATGTGACTGCTATGTTCTAATTTAGGTGCATAAAAGTGTTTGGAACTCACGTGGTTAATACGAAATCCTCTTCAATCCCTGTTAGAGACACAAAAAAGAGCTACGTGAGTGAGTGCTGAAATCCTGAAAAGTGAGATAGTGATCTAGAAATAGTGAAATCTGTATAAAGTATATATAGTTTAAAGGGACAGTCTACACTAAAATTTGTTATTGTTTAAAAAATAAAAACAATGCCTTTACTACCCTTAGCCACCCAGCTTTACTACAACAAACGATGGTTACATTATGGACTGTGTAACAGTTAAAACCTCTGGAGCATTTCTGCTTCTGTTTCGAAGCCACGTACAGACAGGCCTCTTATTGCATGCTTTGTATTAGCTTTCACAACAAGAGAGTACTAGTTCATGTGAGCCATATAGATAACATTGCTGCTCTCTCCCATGGAGTTGTGGCTGACACTGCACTAAAATCCAAGTCAATAGATAATAAATAGCGCTTGGAATCAGGGGGCTGTCAAAAGAGGCTTAGATACAAGGTAAGGCACAGAGGTTAAAAGTATATTAATATAACAGTGTTGGTTATATAAAACAGGTGAATGGTGTAATAAAAGGGATTATTTATCTTTTTAAACAATAACATTTTTGGCGTAGACTGTCCTGTTAAGAGTCACATTTGTATTTACAGTGTTTCCTCTAACTCTGGCTAAACCCTATGATTGATGTTACACAATCACTTATATTGTTAGTGAGTGACCGGTTTATAATTTTGTCGTGTTATTGCATCAAGGAATGTGTAACTTATAAACAAAACTTTGTTAAAGTCTCTCCTTATTTACATAAAAACATTCATGTGATATTTTTTTACAGGTATGGTGGCGGTGCATCACATTCAAGGGATTTAGCATTTGGGTAACGTATATTTTAATTTTAACAGCAGTTGATATCTTTCTTTTTTAACGCTATCTAAATCATGAAACTTTAAGTTTGACTTACATGGTACCTTTAAAATACAAAAACAGAAAAACAAGTGTAACTTTTAAGAAAATTCTGGCAGTTTAGTTCTAAATCTCGTAACAAGGCTTTTTTTTATTATTTCCAAAATATTCATAGCAGAGTATTTCTATATTGTTAGTTGTTGTGAACATTTAATGCCAGATACTAATATAATGAGTTTGCACAAACATCAGCCTTGTATCTCAAGACATGATGTTGCGATTTTATTGTTATTTCAGAACTATGAAAAAGAAAAAGATGCCTTTATGGCAAGAAGAAATGCTAATCTCATCCCTTTCCCGAAGCCTAACCGTTACATTTAAAGGGACAGTATACACCAATTTTCATATAACTGCATGTATTAGACACTATTATAAAGAATAAGATGCACAGATACTCATCTAAAACTTCCTGTATAACAACCTTTTAAAAACTTACTTAGACGAGTTCCCAGGTTGTAGCACTGTTGATAAAGTTACATCTGGGACATACCCACTGCAAGGGGGGGAAAAACAGACACTTCGCCCCGTCCCCCTTCATTGCTGCTATATGAAAGAGACCCTTGTACACAAACAGAAAGCAGCTGGAGTGCAGTGTAAAGGTATACCGGCGGTAGTCTCATAAAACTGTGGGCATGGTTGAGGAGTTCTGAAAACCAGAGCAATGTTTATTTAATAAGCAAAAACTAAACATTTAAAATAAAACCTGTATGGGCTATATAAATGATCATCTACAAAACATTTATGCAAAACAAAAATCTGTATAGTGTCCCTTTAACTGTTGGTAAATGCCACTTGTTTCCTAACATTATTACTAATCAGATATCAAGGAAATGAGATGGATAAAAACATAGAGTGACATGAAAATATTTTTACAATATATACATATTAATTAACATTATTTAAATTAAAATTGATATATTTAGTGAACAGAGAGGAAGAATAACGTTTAGAGACTTTTAGATCTTTGGGGTATTTAAGTTTTTGTCCAAATAGGATGTTTATAACACTAAAGGCAGCTAATTAAAAAGTTGTTAAATTGAAATGAGCTCTTACTGTAAATCAAGTTGTGCATGTATTCCACTTCTTTTAGAGCTACAATGGTATCTCGGTATACTGCATTTATGCTAAAACAGTGCTTAAAAGGTGCTCAGCTTTAACTTGAACTCACAACCTTGTCATTTTTTTTTCTAATTATTTGTAAAAAAAAAAGTCATGTAAGTAAATAGCATCGCTGGGGCTTTTACGCTTTTTAACCTTACCTATTTTTAACACAAGATCTCGCACTGTGATGACCTAAGACAGTATTTAGATGCGGATTGGTTATTATGGTCTTGTGCAAGCCAGTACAAAAGGATACCCACAATTAGCACCTCAGCGTGGGAAAAAGGCTTGATGCAAAAGTATGTTGGGGATGTTCAGCTTATTAGGGAGTGTTATACCCCCTCTAAGGGACCATATCTCTGTATTTCAGACCAGATTCATGTCCTTTCCCCAACCAATGTTTTTTAGCTACATGATTTAACATCATACCTCAGACCAGATGTCCCCAAACAAACGTGTATGTCAGCTACATGCTTAAGCATCATACCTCACACCAGATGTCCCCAAACTTGTATGTCAGCTACATGCTTAAGCATCATACCTCTACACAGATGTCCCCAAACTTGTATGTCATCTACATGCTTAAGCATCATCACCTCACACCCAGATGTTCCTTAAACAAGCTTTGTATGTCAGCTACATGCTTAAGCATCATACCTCACACCAGATGTCCCCAAACTTGTATGTCAGCTACATGCTTAAGCATCATACCTCACACCAGATGTCCCCAAACTTGCTATGTCAGCTACATGCTTAAGCATTGTACCTCACACCAGATGTCCCCAAACAAACGTGTATGTCAGCTACATGCTTAAGCATCATACCTCACACCAGGATGTCCCCAAACAAACGTGTATGTCAGCTACATGCTTTAAGCATCATACCTCACACCAGATGTCGTTAAACAAACGTGTATGTCAGCTACATGCCTTAAGCATCATACCTCACACCAGATGTCCTTAAACAAACGTGTATGTCAGCTACATGCTTAAGCATCATACCTCACACCAGATGTCCTTAAACAAACTTGTATGTCAGCTACATGCTTAAGCATCATACCTCACACCAGATGTCCCCAAACAAACTTGTATGTCAGCTACATGCTTAAGCATCACACCTCACACCAGATGTCCTTAAACAAACTTGTATGTCAGCTACATGCTTAAGCATCGTACCTCACACCAGATGTCCCCAAACAAACTTGTATGTCAGCTACATGCTTAAGCATTATACCTCACACCAGATGTCCTTAAACAAATGTGTATGTCAGCTACATGCTTAAGCATTATACCTCACACCAGATGTCCTTAAACAAATGTGTATGTCAGCTACATGCTTAAGCATCATACCTCACACCAGATGTCCCCAAACAAACGTGTATGTCAGCTACATGCTTAAGCATCATACCTCACACCAGATGTCCCCAAACAAACGTGTATGTCAGCTACATGCTTAAGCATCATACCTCACACCAGATGTCCTTAAACAAACGTGTATGTCAGCTACATGCTTAAGCATCGTACCTCACACCAGATGTCCTTAAACAAACGTGTATGTCAGCTACATGCTTAAACATCATACCTCACACCAGATGTACCCAAACGTGTATGTCAGCTACATGCTTAAACATCATACCTCACACCAGATGTACCCAAACGTGTATGCTCAGCTACATGCTTAAACATCATACCTCACACCAGATGTCCCCAAACAAACTTGTATGTCAGCTACATGCTTAAGCATTATACCTCACACCAGATGTCCTTAAACAAGAATGAGTATGTCAGCTACATGCTTAAGCATCATACCTCACACCAGATGTCCCCAAACAAACGTGTATGTCAGCTACATGCTTAAGCATCATACCTCACACAGATGTCCTTAAACAAATGAGTATGTCAGCTACATGCTTAAGCATTATACCTCACACCAGATGTCCTTAAACAAATGTGTATGTCAGCTACATGCTTAAGCATTATACCTCACACCAGATGTCCTTAAACAAATGAGTATGTCAGCTACATGCTTAAGCATCATACCTCACCACCAGATGTCCCCAAAAAAACGTGTATGTCAGCTACATGCTTAAGTACCTTACCTCACACCCAGATGTCCTTAAACAAATGTGTATGCTCAGCTACATCCTTAAACATCATACCTCACACCAGATTTACCCAAACGTGTATGTCAGCTACATGCTTAAACATCATACCTCACACCAGATGTCCCCAAACAAAATGTATGTCAGCTACATGCTTAAGCATCATACCTCACACCAGATGTCCTTAAACAAACTCTCTCACACCAGCTGTACCCAAACAAACTCTCTCACACCAGATGTCCTTAAACAAATGTGTATGTCAGCTACATGCTTAAGTACCTTACCTCACACCAGATGTCCTTAAACAAACATGTATGTCAGCTACATGCTTAAACATCATACCTCACACCAGATGTCCCCAAACGTGTATGTCAGGCTACATGCTTAAACATCATACCTCACACCAGATGTCCCCCAAACAAACTTGTATGTCAGCTAACATGCTTAAGCATTATACCTCACACCAGATGTCCTTAAACAAATGAGTATGTCAGCTACATGCTTAAGCATCATACCTCACACCAGATGTCCCCAAACAAACGTGTATGTCAGCTACATGCTTAAGTACCTTACCTCACACCAGATGTCCCTTAAACAAATGTGTCTGTCAGCTACATGCTTAAACATCATACCTCACACCAGATGTACCCAAACGTGTATGTCAGCTACATGCTTAAACATCATACCTCACACCAGATGTCCCCAAACAAACTTGTATGTCAGCTACATGCTTAAGCATCATACCTCACACCAGATGTCCTTAAACAAACTTGTATGTCAGCTACATGCTTAAGCATTATACCTCACACCAGATGTCCTTAAACAAATGAGTATGTCAGCTACATGCTTAAGCATTATACCTCACACCAGATGTCCTTAAACAAATGAGTATGTCAGCTACATGCTTAAGCATCATACCTCACACCAGGATGTCCCCAAACAAACGAGGTATGTCAGCTACATGCTTAAGTACGCATCTACCTCACACCATATGTCCTTAAACAAATGTGTATGTCAGCTACATGCTTAAACATCATACCTCACCCCCAGATGTACCCAAAAGTGTATGTCAGCTACTGCTCTAAACATCATACCTCACACCAGATGTCCCCCCAAACAAACATGTATGTCAGCTACATGCTTAAGCATTATACCTCACACCAGATGTCCTAAAACAAATGTGTATGTCAGCTACATGCTTAAGCATTATACCTCACCACCAGATGTACCCAAACAAACTCTCTCACACCAGATGTACCCAAACAAACTCTCTCACACCAGATGTCCTTAAACAAATGAGTATGTCAGCTACATGCTTAAGCATCATACCTCACACCAGATGTCCCACCAACAAAACGTGTATGTCCAGCTACATGCTTAAGTACCTTACCTCACACCATATGTCCTTAAACAAATGTGTATGTCAGCTACATGCTTAAACATTCATACCTCACACCCAGATGTACCCTAACGTGTATGTCAGCTACATGCTTAAAACCTCATACCTCCAGCCCAGATGTCCCCAAACAAACTTGTAGTCAACTACATGCTTAAGCATCATACCTCACACAGATGTCCCTTAAACAAATGAGTATGTCAGCTACATGCTTAAGCATTATACCTCACACCAGATGTCCTTAAACAAATGTGTATGTCAGCTACATGCTAAGCATGTATACCTCGCACCAGATGTCCTTAAACAAATGAGTATGTCAGCTACATGCTTAAGCAATCATACCTTCACACCAGACTGTCCCCAAACAAACGTGTATGTCAGCTACATGCTTAAGTACCTTACCTCACACCAGATGTCCCTTAAACAAATGTGTATGTCAGCCTACATCCTTAAACCATAATACCTCACACCAGATGTACCCAAATGTGTATGTCAGCTAGCATGCTTAAACATCATACCTCACACCAGATGTACCCAAACAAACTCTCTCACACCAGATGTACCCAAACAAATCTCTCACACCAGATGTCCTTAAACAAATGTGTATGTCAAGCTACATGCTTAAACATCATACCTCACACACAGATGTACCCAAACGTGTATGTCAGCTACATGCTTAACGATCATACCTCACACCAGATGTCCTTAAACTTGTATGTCAGCTACATGCTTAAGCATCATACCTCACACCAGATGATCCTTAACAAACTTGTATGTCAGCTACATGCTTAAGCATTATACCTCACACCAGATGTCCTTAAACAAATGTGTATGTCAGCTACATGCTTACGCATTATACCTCACACCAGATGTCCTTAAACAAACGTGTATGTCAGCTACATGCTTAAGCATCATACCTCACACCAAATGATCCCTTAAACAAATGTTGTATGTCAGCTACATGCTTAAGCATCATTACCTCACACCAGATGACCTTAAACAAACATGTATGCTCAGCTACATGCTTAAACATCATACCTCACACCAGATGGTACCCAAAACGTGTATGTCAGCCTACATGCTTAAGCATCATACCTCACACCAGATGTACCCAAAACGTGTATGTCAGCTACATGCTTAAGCATCATACCCTCACACCAGATGTCCCCCAAACAAACTTGTATGTCAGCTACATGCTTAAGCATTATACCTCACACCAGATGTCCCTTAAACAACTGAGTATGTCAGCTACATGCTTTAAGCATCATACCTCACACCAGATGTCCCCAAACAAACGTGTATGTCAGCTACATGCTTAAGTACCTTACCTCACACCAGATGTCCTTAAACAAATGTGTATGTCAGCTACCATGCTTAAACATCATACCTCACACCAGATGTACCCAAACGTGTATGTAAGCTACATGCTTAAACATCATACCTCACACCAGATGTCCCCAAACAAAGCTTGTATGTCAGCTACATGCTTAAGCATCATACCTCACACCAGATGTCCTTAAACAAAATGAGTATGTCGCTCAATACATGCTTAAGCATTATACCTCACACCAGATGTCCTTAGAACAAATGTGTATGTCAGCTACATGCTTAAGCATTATACCTCACACCAGATGTCCTTAAACAAATGAGTATGTCAGCTACATGCTTAAGCATCATACCTCACACCAGATGTCCCCAAACAACGAGTATGTCAGCTACATGCTTAAGTACCTTACCTCACCACCATATGTCCCTTAAACAAATGTGTATGTCAGCTACATGCTTAAACATCATACCTCACACCAGATGTACCCAAACGTGTATGTCAGCTACATGCTTAAACATCATACCTCACACCAGATGTCTCCCAAACAAACCTTGTATGTCCAGCTACCATGCCTTAAGCATTATACCTCACAACCAGATGTCCTTAAACAAATGTGTATGTCAGCTACATGCTTAAGCAGTATACCTCACACCAGATGTCCTTAAACAAATTGAGTATGTCAGCTACATGCTTAAGCATCATACCTCACACCAGATGTCCCCAAAACAAACGTGTATGTCAGCTACATGCTTAAGTACCTTACCTCACACCATATGTCCTTAAACAAATGTGTATGTCAGCTACATGCTCTTAAACATCATACCTCACACCAGACTGTACCCCAAACGGTGTATGTCAGCTACATCGCTTAAACATCATACCTCACACCAGATGTCCCCCAAACTTGTATGTCAGCTACATGCTTAAGCATCATACCTCACACCAGATGTCCTTAAACAAATGAGTATGTCAGCTACATGCTTAAGCATTATACCTCACACCAGATGTCCTTTAAACTAATGTGTATGTCAGCTACATGCTTAAGCATTATACCTCACACCAGATGTCCTTAAACAAATGAGTATAGTCAGCTACCTCGCTTAAGCATCATACCCTCACACCAGATGTCCCCAAACAACGTGTATGTCAGCTACATGCTTAAGCATCATACCCTCACACCAGAAGTCCTTAAACAAATGAGTATGTCCGCTACATGCTTAAGCATTATACTCACACCCAGATGTCTTAAACAAATAGTGTATGTCAGCTCACATGCTTAAAGCATTATACCTCACCACCAGATGTCCTTAAACAAATGAGTATGTCAGCTACATGCTTAAGCATCATACCTCACACCAGATGTCCCCAACAAACCGTGACACTGTCCCGGCTACATCCTTAAACATCGTACCTCACACCAGATGTCCTTAAACAAAACTCTCTCACACCCAGATGTACCCAAACAAACTCTCTCACACCAGATGTCCTTAAACAAATGTGTATTGTCAGCTACATGCTTAAGTACCTTACCTCACACCAGATGTCCTTAAACAACATGTATGTCAGCTACATGCTTAAAACATCATACCTCACACCAGATGTACCCAAACGTGTATGTCAGCTAAATGCTTAAACCCCATCATACCTCACACCCAGATGGTCCCCAAACAAACCTTGTATGTCAGCTACATGCTAAGCATTATACCTCACACCAGATGTCCTTAAACAAATGAGTATGTCAGCTACATGCTTAAGCACAAACCTCACACCAGATGTCCCCAAACAAACGTGGTATGTCAGCTACATGCTTTAAGTACCTTACCTCACACCAGATGTCCTTAAACAAATGTGTATGTCAGCTACATGCTTAAACATCATACCTCACACCAGATGTACCCAAACGAGTATGTCAGCTACATGCTTAAACATCATGACCTCACACCAGATGTCCCCAAACAAACTTGTATGTCAGCTACATGCTTAAGCATCATACCTCACACCAGATGTCCTTAAACAAACATTGTATGTCAGCTACATGCTTAAGCATTATACCTCACACCAGATGTCCTTAAACAAATGTGTATGTCAGCTACATGCTCTAAGCATTATACCTCACACCAGATGTCCTTAAACAAATGAGTATGTCAGCTACATGCTTAAGCATCATACCTCACACCAGATGTCCCCAAACAAACGTGTATGTCAGCTACATGCTTAAGTACCTTACCTCACACCATATGTCCTTAAACAAATGTGTATGTCAGCTACATGCTTAAACATCATACCTCACACCAGATGTACCCAAACGTGTATGTCAGCTACATGCTTAAACATCATACCTCACACCAGATGTCCCCAAACAAACTTGTATGTCAGCTACATGCTTAAGCCATTATACCTCACACCAGAATGTCCTTAAACAAATGTGTATGTCAGCTACATGCTTAAGCATTATACCTCACACCAGATGTACCCAAACAAACTCTCTCACACCAGATGTACCCAAACAAACTCTCTCACACCAGATGTCCTTAAACAAATGAGTATGTCAGCTACATGCTTAAGCATCATACCTCACACCAGATGTCCCCAAACAAACGTGTATGTCAGCTACATGCTTAAGTACCTTACCCTCACACCATATGTCCTTAAACAAATGTGGTATGTCAGCTACATGCTTAAACATCATACCTACACCAGATGTACCCAAACGTGTATGTCAGCTACATGCTTAAACATCATACCTCACACCAGATGTCCCCAAACAAACTTGTATGTCAGCTACATGCTTAAGCATCATACCTCACACCAGATGTCCTTAAACAAATGAGTATGTCAGCTAACATGCTTAAGCATTATACCTCACACCAGATGTCCTTAAACAAATGTGTATGTCAGCTACATGCTTAAGGCATTATACCTCACACCAGATGTCCTTAAACAAATGTGTATGTCAGCTACATGCTTAAGGCTTTATACCTCACACCAGAATGTCCTTAAACAAATGAGTATGTCAGCTACATGCTTAAGCATCATACCTCACACCAGATGTCCCCAAACAAACGTGTATGTCAGCTACATGCTTAAGTACCTTACCTCACACCAGATGTCCTTAAACAAATGTGTAATGTCAGCTACATCCTTAAAACATCATACCTCACACCAGATGTACCCAAATGTGTATGTCAGCTACATGCTTAAACATCATACCTCACACCAGATGTACCCAAACAAACTCTCTCACACCAGATGTACCCAAACAAACTCTCTCACACCAGATGTCCTTAAACAAATGTGTATGTCAGCTACATGCTTAAACATCATACCTCACACCAGATGTACCCAAACGTGTATGTCAGCTACATGCTTAAGCATCATACCCTCACACCAGATGTCCTTAAACAAACTTGTATGTCAGCTACATGCTTAAGCATTATACCTCACACCAGATGTCCTTAAACAAACTTGTATGTCAGCTACATGCTTAAAGCATTATACCTCACACCAGATGTCCTTAAACAAATGTGTATGTCAGCTACATGCTTAAGCTTATACCTCACACCAGATGTCCTTAAACAAACGTGTATGTCAGCTACATGCTTAAGCATCATACCTCACACCAAATGTCCTTAAACAAATGTGTATGTCAGCTACATGCTTAAGCATCATTACCTCACACCAGATGTCCTTAAACAAACATGTATGTCAGCTACATGCTTAAACATCATACCTCACACCCAGATGTACCCAAACGTGTATGTCAGCTACATGCTTAAGCATCATACCTCACACCAGATGTACCCAAACGTGTATGTCAGCTACATGCTTAAGCATCATACCTCACACCAGAAGTCCCCAAACAAACTTGTATGTCAGCTACATGCATTAAGCCTTATACCCTCACACCAGATGTCCTTAAACAAATGAGTATGTCAGCTACATGCTTAAGCATCATACCTCACACCAGATGTCCCCAAACAAACGTGTATGTCAGCTACATGTTAAGCTACCTTACCTCACACCAGATGTCCTTAAACAAATGTGTATGTCAGCTACATGCTTAAACATCATACCTCACACCAGATGTACCCAAAACGTGTATGTCAGCTACATGCTTAAACATCATACCTCACACCAGATGTCCCCAAACAAACTTGTATGTCAGCTACATGCTTAAGCATCATACCTCACACCAGATGTCCTTAAACAAGATGAGTATGTCAGCTACATGCTTAAGCATTATACCTCACACCAGATGTCCTTAAACAAATGTGTATGTCCAGCTACATGCTTAAGCATTATACCTCACACCAGATGTCCTTACACAAATGAGTATGTCAGCTACATGCTTAAGCATCATACCTCACACCAGATGTCCCCAAACAAACGTGTATGTCAGCTACATGCTTAAGTACCTTACCTCACACCAGATGTCCTTAAACAAATGTGTATGTCAGCTACATGCTTAAACATCATACCTCACACCAGATGTACCCAAACGTGGTATGTCAGCTACATGCTTAAACATCATACCTCACACCAGATGTCCCCAAACCAAACTTGTATGTCAGCTACATGCTTAAGCATCATACCTCACACCAGATGTCCTTAAACAAATGTGTATGTCAGCTACATGCTTAAGCATTATACCTCACACCAGATGTCCTTAAACAAATGAGTATGTCAGCTACATGCTTAAGCATCATACCTCACACCAGATGTCCCCAAACAAATGTGTATGTCAGCTACATGCTTAAGTACCTTACCTCACACCATATGTCCCATAAACAAATGTGTATGTCCAGCTACATGCTTAAACATCATACCTCACACCAGATGTACCCAAACGTGTATGTCCAGCTACATGCTTAAACATCATACCTCACACCAGATGTCCCCAAACTTGTATGTCAGCTACATGCTTAAGCATCATACCTCACACCAGATGTCCTTAAACAAATGAGTAATGTCAGCTACATGCTTAAAGCATTATACCTCACACCAGATGTCCTTAAACAAATGTGTATGTCAGCTACATGCTTAAGCATTATACCTCACACCAGATGTCCTTAAACAAATGAGTATGTCAGGCTACATGCTTAAGCATCATACCTCACACCAGATGTCCCCAAACAAACGTGTATGTCAGCTACATGCTTAAGTACCTTACCTCACACCAGATGTCCTTAACACAAATGTGTTTGTCACGCTACATCCTTAAACATCATACCTCACACCAGATGTACCCAAACGTGTATGTCAGCTACATGCTTAAACATCGTACCTCACACCAGATGTCCTTAAACAAACTCTCTCACACCAGATGTACCCAAACAAACTCTCTCACACCAGATGTCCTTAAACAAATGTGTATGTCAGCTACATGCTTAAACATCATACCTCACACCAGATGTCCTTAAACAAACGTGTATGTCAGCTACATGCTTAAGTATCCTACCTCACACCAGATGTCCTTAAACAAACATGTATGTCAGTTACATGCTTAAGTATCCTACCTCACACCAGATGTCCTTAAACAAACATGTATGTCAGCTACATGCTTAAGTATCCTACCTCACACCAGATGTCCTTAAACAAACATGTATGTCAGCTACATGCTTAAGTATCCTACCTCACACCAGATGTCCTTAAACAAACATGTATGTCAGTTACATGCTTAAGTATCATACCTCACACAGATGTCCTTAAACAAACGCTGTATGTCAGCTACATGCTTAAGTATCCTACCTCACACCAGAGTGTCCGTTAAACATGTACTGTCAGCTACACTGCTTAAGCATCATACCTCACACCAGATGTACCCAAACAAACTCGTCTCACCACCAGATGTCCCCAATACCTCACACCAGATGTACCCAAACGTGTATGTCAGCTACATGCTTTAAACATCATACCGCACACCAGATGTCCCCCCCAGAACAAACTTGTTTGTCAGCTACATGCCTTAAGCATTATACCTCACACCAGATGTCCTTAAACAAATGTGTATGTCAGCTACATGCTTAAGCATTACTACCTCACACCCAGATGTCCTTAAACAAATGAGGGTATGTCAGCTTCATGCTTAGAGCATCATACCTCACACCAGATGTCCCCAAACAAACGTGTATGTCCAGCTACATGCTTATAGTACCTTACCTCACTACCAGTTGTCCTTAAACAAATGTGTATGTCAGCTACATGCTTAAAAACATCATACCTCACACCAGATTGTACCCAAACGTGTTATGTCAGCTACATGCTTAACATCATACCTCACACCAGATGTCCCCAAACAAACTTGTATGTCAGCTACATGCTTAAGCATTATCCCTCTCACCAGATGTCCTTAAACAAATGTGTATGTCAGCTACATGCTTAAGGCATTATACCTCACACCAGATGTCCTTAAACAAATGAGTATGGTCAGCTACATGCTTAAGCATCATACCTCACACCAAGATGTCCCCAAACAAACGTGTATGTCAGCTACATGCTTAAGTACCTTACCTCACACCAGATGTCCTTAAACAAATGTGTATGTCAGCTACATGCCGTAAACATCATCTCCTCACACCAGATTAGTACCAAACGTGTATCGTCAGCTACATGCTTAAACACATACCTCACACCAGATGTCCCCAAACAAACTTGTATGTCAGCTACATGCTAAGCATCATACCTCACACCAGATGTCCTTAAACAAATGAGTATGTCAGCTAGCATGCTTAAGCATTATACCTCAGCGACCAGGATGTGCCTTAAACAAATGTGTATGGTCAGCTACATGGCTTAAGGGCATTATACCTCACACCAGATGTCCTTAAACAAATGAGTATGTCAGCTAGCATGCTTTAAGCATCATTACCTCACACCAGATGTCCCCAAGACAAACGTGTATGTGCATGCTACATGCTTAAGTACCTTACCGTCACACCAGATGTCCTTAAACAAATGTGTATGGTCAGGCTACATCCTTAAACATCATACCTCACAACCAAGGTTTACCCAAACGTGTAGTGTCAGCTACATGCTTAAACATCGTACCTCACGACCAGATGTCCTTAAACAAACTCTCTCACACAGATGTACCCAAACAAACTCTCTCACACCAGATGTCCTTAGAACAAATGGTGTATGTCAGCTACATGCTTAAACATCATACCCTCACACCCAGATGTCCTTAAACAAACTTGTATGTCAGCTACATGCGTTAAGCATATACCTCACACCAGATGTCCTTAAACAAATGTGTATGTCTGCTACATGCTTAAGCATCATACCTCTCACCAGATGTCCTTAAACAAACGTGTATGTCAGCTACATGCTTAAGTATCCTACCTCACACCAGATGTCCTTAAACAAACATGTATGTCAGTTACATGCTTAAGTATCCTACCTCACACCAGATGTCCTTAAACAAACATGTAGTCAGCTATGCTTAAGTATCCTACCTCACACCAGATGTCCTTAAACAAACATGTATGTCAGTTACATGCTTAAGTATCATACCTCACACCAGATGTCCTTAAACAAACGTGTATGTCAGCTACATGCTTAAGCATCATACATCACACCAGATGTACCCAAACAAACTCTCTTACACCAGATGTCCTTAAACAAATGTGTATGTCAGCTACATTCTTAAACATCATACCTCACACCAGATGTACCCAAACGTGTATGTCAGCTACATTGCTTAAAACATCGTACCTCTCACCAGATGTCCTTAAACAAACTCTCTCACACCAGATGTACCCCAAACAAACTCTCTCACACCAGATGTCCTTAAACAAATGTGTATGTCAGCTACATGCTTAAATCATCATACCTCACACAGATGTCCAATAAACAAATGTGTATGTCAGCTACATGCTTAAACATCATACCTCACACCAGAATGTCCTTAAACAAATGTGTATGTCAGCTACATGCTTAAGGCATTATACCTCACACCAGATGTACCCAAACAAACTCTCTCACACCAGATGTACCCAAACAAACTCTCTCACATCCAGATGTCCTTAAACAAATGAGTATGTCAGCTACATGCTAAGCATCATACCTCACACCAGATGTCCCAAACAAACGTGTATGTCAGCTACATGCTTAAGTACCTTACCTCACACCAAATGTCCTTAAACAAATGTGTATGTCTGCTACATGCTAAACATCATACCTCACACCAGATGTACCCAAACGTGTATGTCAGCTACATGCTTAAACATCATACCCTCACACCCAGATGTCCCCAAAACAAACTTGTATGATCAGCTACATGCTTAAGCATCATACCTCACACCAGATGTCCTTAAACAAATGAGTATGTCAGCTACATGCTTAAGCATTATACCTCACACCAGAATGTCCTTAAACAAATGTGTATGTCAGCTACATGCTTAAGCATTATACCTCACACCAGATGTCCTTAAACAAATGAGTATGTCAGCTACATGCTTAAGCATCATACCTCACACCAGATGTCCCCAAACAAACGTGTATGTCAGCTACATGCTTAAGTACCTTACCTCACACCAGATGTCCTTTAAACAAATGTGTATGTCAGGCTACATCCTTAAACATCATACCTCACACCAGATGTACCCAAATGTGTATGTCAGGCTACATGCTTAAAACATCATACCTCACACCAGAAGTACCCAAACAAACTCTCTCACACCAGATGTACCCAAACAAACTCTCTCACACCAGATGTCCTTAAACAAATGTTGTATGTCAGCTACATGCTTAAACATCATACCTCACACCAGATGTACCCAAACGTGTATGTCAGCTACATGCTTAAGCATCATACCTCACACCAGATGTCCTTAACAAACTTGCTATGTCAGCTACATGCTTAAGCATCATACCTCACTCAAGATGTCCTTAAACAAACTTGTATGTCAGCTACATGCTTAAGCATTATAGCCTCACACCAGATGTCCTTAAACAAACTGTGTATGTCGCTACATGCTTAAGCATTATACCTCACCCTCAGATGTCCTTAAACAAACGTGTATGTCAGCTACATGCTTAAGCATCATACCTCACACCAAATGTCCTTAAACAAATGTGTATGTCAGCTACATGCTTAAGCATCATAATCCCTCACACCAGATGTCCTTAAACAAACATGTATGTCAGCTACATGCTTAAACATCATACCTCACACCAGATGTACCCAAACGTGTATGTCAGCTACATGCTTAAGCATCATACCTCACACCAGATGTACCCAAACGTGGATGTCAGCTACATGCTTAAGCATCATACCTCACACCAGATGTCCCCAAACAAACTTGTATGTCAGCTTACATGCTTAAGCATTATACCTCACACCAGATGTCCTTAAACAAATGAGTATGTCAGCTACATGCTTAAAGCATCATACTCTCACACCAGATGTCCCCAAACAAACGTGTATGTCAGCTACATGCTTAAGTACCTTTACCTCACACCAGATGTCCCTTAAACAAAGTGTATGTCAGCTACATGCTTAAAACATCATACCTCACACCCAGATGTACCCAAACGTGTATGTCAGCTACATGCTTAAACATCATACCTCACACCAGAGTGTCCCCAAACAAACTTGTATGTCAGGCTACATGCTTAAGCATCATACCTCACACCAGATGTCCTTAAACAAATGAGTATGTCAGCTACATGCTTAAGCATTATACCTCACACCAGATGTCCTTAAACAAATGTGTATGTCCAGCTACATGCTTAAGCATTATACCTCACACCAGATGTCCTTAAACAATATGAGTATGTCCAGCTACATGCTTAAGCATCATACCCTCACACCAGAGATGTCCCCAAACAAACGGGTATGTCTGCACTACATGCTTAAGTCACCTTACCTCACACCATATGTCCTTAAACAAATGTGTATGTCAGCTACTTGCTTAAACATCATACCTCACACCAGATGTACCCAAACGTGTATGTCAGCTACATGCTTAAACATCATACCCTCACACCTGATGTCCCCAAACAAACTTGGTATGTCAGCTACATGCTTAAGCATTATACCTCACACCAGATGTCCTTAAACAAATGTGTATGTCAGCTACATGCTTAAGCACTTATACCTCACACCAGATGTCCTTAAACAAATGAGTATGTCAGCTACATGCTTAAGCATCATCCTCACACCAGATGTCCCCAAACAAACGTGTATGTCAGCTACATGCTTAAGTACCTTACCTCACAACATATGTCCTTAAACAAATGTGTATGTGAGCTACATGCTTAAACATCATACCTCACACCAGATGTACCCAAACGTGTATGTCAGCTACATGCTTAAACATCATACCTCACACCAGATGTCCCCAAACTTGTATTGTCAGCTACATGCTTAAGCATCATACCTCACACAGATGTCCTTAAACAAATGAGTATGTCAGCTACATGCTTAAGCATTATACCTCACACCAGATGTCCTTAAACAAATGTGTATGTCAGCTACATGCTTAAGCATTATACCTACACCAGATGTCCTTAAACAAATGAGTATGTCAGCTACATGCTTAAGCATCATACCTCCACACCAGATGTCCCCAAACAAACGTGTATGTCAGCTACATGCTTAAGTACCTTACCTCACACCAGATGTCCTTAAACAAATGTTGTTTGTCAGCTACATCCTTAAAACATCATACCTCACACCAGATGTACCCAAACGGTGTATGTCAGCTACATGCCTTAAACATCGTACCTCACACCAGATGTCTTAAACAAACTCTCTCACACCTAGATGTACCCAAACAAACTCTCTCACACCAGATGTCCTTAAACAAATGTGTATGTCAGCTACATGCTTAAACATCATACCTCACACCAGATGTCCTTAGAACAAACGTGTATGTCAGCTACAGCTGCTTAAGTATCCTACCTCACACCAGATGTCCTTAAACAAACATGTATGTCAGTTACATGCTTAAGTATCCTACCTGCACACCAGATGTCCTTAAACAAACATGTATGTACAGCTACATGCTTAAGTATCCTACCTCAACACCAGATGTCCTTAAACAAACATGTATGTCAGCTCTACATGCTTATAGTATCCTACCTCACACCAGATGTCCTTAAAACAAACATGTATGTCAGTTACATGCTTAAGTATCATACCTCACACAGATGTCCTTAAACAAACGTGTATGTCAGCTACATGCTTAAGTATCCTACCTCACACCAGATGTCCTTAAACATGTATGTCAGCTACATGCTTAAGCATCATACCTCACACCAGATGTACCCAAACAAACTCTCTCACACCAGATGTCCCCATTACCTCACACCAGATGTACCCAAACGTGTATGTCAGCTACATGCTTAAAATCATACCGCACACCAGATGTCCCCAACAAACTTGTTTGTCAGCTACATGCTTAGCATTATACCTCACACCAGATGTCCTTAAACAAATGTGTATGTCAGCTACATGCTTAAGCATTATACCTCACACCAGATGTCCTTAAACAAATGAGTATGTCAGCTACATGCTTAAGCATCATACCTCACACAGATGTCCCCAAACAAACGTGTATGTCAGCTACATGCTTAAGTACCTACCTCGACACTAGATGTCCTTAAACAAATGTGTAGTCAGCTACAATGCTTAAACATCATACCTCACACCAGATGTACCCAAACGTGTATGTCAGCTACATGCTTTAAACATCATACCTCACACCAGATTGTCCCCAAACAAACTTGTATGTCAGCTACATGCTTAAGCATTTATACCTCACACCAGAGTCCTTAAACAAATGTGTATGTCAGCTACATTGCTTAAGCATTATACCTCACACCAGATGTCCTTAAAACAAATGAGGTATGTCAGCTACATGCTTAAGCATCATACCTCACACCAGATGTCCCCAAACAAACGATGTATGTCAGCTACATGCTTAAGTACCTTACCTTCACACCAGATGTCCTTAAACAATGGTGTATGTCAGCTACATGCTTAAACATCATACCTCACTCCAGATGTACCCAAACGTGTATGTCAGCTACATGCTTAAACATCATACCTCACACCAGATGTCCCCAAACAAACTTGTATGTCAGGCTACATGCTTAAGCATCATACCTCACTACCAGATGTCCTTAAACAAATGAGTATGTCAGCTACATGCTTAAGCATTATACCTCACACCAGATGTCCTTAAACAAATGTGTATGGTTCAGCTACATGCTTAAGCATTATACCTCACACCAGATGTCCTTAAAACAAATGAGTATGTCAGCTACATGCTTAAGCATCATACCTCACACCAGATGTCCCCAAACAAACGTGTATGTCAGCTACATGCTTAAGTACCTTACCTCACACCAGATGTCCTTAAACAAATGTGTATGTCAGCTACATCCTTAAACATCATACCTCACACCAGATTTACCCAAACGTGTATGTCAGGCTACATGCTTAAACATCGTACCTCACACCAGATGTCCTTAAAACAAAATCTCTCTCACCAGATGTACCCAAACAAACTCCTCTCACACCAGATGTCCTTAAACAAATGTGTATGTCAGCTACATGCTTAAGACATCATACCTCACACCAGATTGTCCCTTAAACAAACTTGTATGTCAGCTACATGCTTAAGCATTATTCCTCACACCAGATGTCCTTAAACAAATGTGTATGTCAGCTACATGCTTAAGCATCATACCTCTCACCAGATGTCCTTAAACAAACGTGTATGTCAGCTACATGCTTAAGTATCCTACCTCACACCAGATGTCCTTAAACAAACATGTATGTCAGTTACATGCTTAAGTATCCTACCTCACACCAGATGTCCTTAAACAAACATGTATGTCAGGCTACATGCTTAAGTATCCTACCTCACACCAGTGTCCTTAAACAAACATGTATGTCAGTTACATGCTTAAGTATCATACCTCACACCAGATGGCCTTAAACAAACGTGTATGTAGCTACATGCTTAAGCATCATACATCACACCAGATGTACCCAAACAAACTCTCTTAAACCAGATGTCCTTAAACAAATGTGTATGGTCAGCTAGCATTCTTAAACATCATACCTCACACCAGATGTACCCAATACGTGTATGTCAGCTACATGCTTAAACATCGTACCTCACACCAGATGTCCCTTAAACAAACTCTCTCTCACACCAGATGTTCCCAAACAAACTCTCTCACACCAGATGTCCTTAACAAATGTGTATGTCAGCTACATGCTTAAACATCATACCTCACACCAGATGTCCTTAAACAAATACTGTATGTCAGCTACATGCTTAAGCATTATACCTCACACCAGATGTCCTTAAACAAATGTGTATGTCAGCTACATGCTTAAGCATCATACCTCTCACCAGATGTCCTTTAAACCAAACGTGTATGTCCAGCTACATGCTTAAGTATCCTACCTCACACCAGTTGTCCTTAAACAAACATGTATGTCAGTTACATGTTAAGTATCCTACCTCACACCAGATGTCCTTAAACAACATGTATGTCAGCTACATGCTTAAGTACCTACCTCACACCAGATGTCCTTCGAAACAAACATGTATGTCAGTTACATGCTTAAGTATCATTACCTCACACCAGATGTCCTTAACAAACGTGTATGTCAGCTACATGCTTAAACATCATACCTCACACCAGATGTCCTTAAACAAACATGTATGTCAGCTACATGCTTAAGTATCATACCTCACACCAGATGTACCTTAAACAAACATGTATGTCAGTTACATGCTTAAGTATCCTACCTCACACCAGATGTCCTTAAACAAACATGTATGTCAGCTACATGCTTAAGTATCCTACCTCACCACCAGATGTCCTTAAACAAACATGTATGTCAGTTACATGCTTAAGCATCATACCTCACACCAGATGTCCTTAAACAAACGTGTATGTCAGCTACATGCTTAAGCATCATACCTCACACCAGATGTACCCAAACAAACTCTCTCACACCAGATGTCCCCCAAATAAACTTGTATGTCAGCTACATGCTTAAGCATCATACCTCACACCAGATGTCCCCAAACGTGTATGTCAGCTACATGCTTAAGCATCATACCTCACACCAGATGTCCCCAAATAAACTTGTATGTCAGCTACATGCTTAAGCATTATACCTCACACCAGATGTACCCAAACGTGTATGTCAGCTACATGCTTAAGCATCATACCTCACACCAGATGTACCCAAACAAACTCTCTCACACCAGATGTCCCCAAATAAACTTGTATGTCAGCTACATGCTTAAGCATCATACCTCACACCAGATGTCCCCAAACGTGTATGTCAGCTACATGCTTAAGCATCATACCTTACACCAGATGCATTTTCCAAATACACTTTAATGTCAGCTTCATGCCCAAACGTCATATATCAAACCATAAGCATGTCCCCAAGCTGTATACTCAAACTCAATACCTCAGACTATATTCATGTTCTGTCCCCAATGACATATTGTCAGCTACGTTCCCATGCATCACACATTCATGACTTGTTGACTTTTTACACCAGGCCCATCTGTATGCGTAAACATAAAATATCAGAGCAGATGCATGCCCAGATAACCTTCAGATGCATTCCCCATATCTTCTATTGTCTTTCTGCTGCAACACTCACTTGTGCTTTATGAAGGAGGAGAAAAGCAAAGACTGTGCTACTGGATGCAACATAGAGGAGGGTACAGGCACTTGAGGCTAGGCCCAATAGCAGGTCTCCATTAATGCATTTTTCACACCAAGGAGCATAGCATAATAGACACAAAATAGATATTTCTTTATTAAACAAACTTAAAGGGACAGTCTACACCAGAATTGTTATTGTTTTAAAAGGTAGATAATCCCTTTATTACCCATTCCCCCAGTTTTGCATAACCAACACAGTTATATTAATATACTTTTTACGTATGTGATTACCTTGTATCTAAGTCTCTACAGGACTGCCCCCCTTATTTCAGTTGTTTGGGCAGACTTGCATTTTAGCCAATGAGTGCTGACTCCTAGGTAACTCCACGGGAGTGAGCACAATGTTATCTTTATGGCACACATGAACTAACACTCTCTAGTTGTGAAAAACTGCCAAATGCATTCAGATAAGAGGAGACATTTTAATGCACATGTTCCACTAACCTACATATATACACAGTAAACAGAATTATGAACATTGAGGTCTTCCAGAATTGACTGTCAAGAGTCAGTCATGTGAGCGCTCAGTGTGTTGCAAATGGAGGTGTGTAATAGGTAAACAACTGATTGTCTGTATGTTATCTCCATGGTTCAGATACAAACATTATTAAAAAGTAAATGGAGGAAAAGTACTGGGGGGGGGGGGGGTACTCTATGGCCCCAGGCTTTTTCCTGGAAAACAGTAAGAAGGCTATACTTCTTAAAGGAACATGATACCCACTTTTTTTCTTTTATAATTCAGGTAGAACATACATTTTTAAACAACTTTAACAACCTATTTACTACTATAATCAATTTTGCTTCATTGTCTTGGTATCCTTTATTAAAGGAACAACAATGCTCTACTCGTAGCTAGCTGAACACATCAGTAAGCCAATGACAAGAGGAATATATGTGCAGCCACCAATCTGCAGCAAGCTCTCTCTCAGTGCCTGAGTCTACCTAGGTATGCTTTTCAACAAAAGGTACCAAGAGAACTAAGCAAATTAGATAATAGAAGAAAAATGGAAAGTTGTTTAAAATTGGAT